>NC_135553.1:5380000-5485000 GCF_964340395.1 Glandiceps talaboti | reverse complement strand
CATATTGACAAGCACTTGTAAGTGGCCATTTTGTTCAAATGATTGTTCACTGATGTTGGATTAATCTGACCTCGCAGGTGACCTCTCCTCAACACATACCCTAATATGTGAATGATGTATTTGATTAGAACTCTAAGCATTTCCCAGTGTATGTTACTGGTGACATGATAAGCTATCAGTTTAATTTCAAATTCAGCACAGATTTCAGTGCTTACAGGGTCTCTGAACCTTGTGAATAATGTGAATAGCACACAAGAAGTCTGTAGGCAAAAAAAAATGGGGCTGGATGGTGTCACAGCACAGGCTAGAAAGATAGTGATGGCAGTTGATGTGTGAAGGTCCACTCTTTAGATTGCAGGGCACCTTTGCATTGGACCGCCAGTTAAAGAAGAACTTGAAATAGAAAAATTACTTTGAGTTGGTTCATCTTCTGTTAGGTTGGGAAAGGACTGGTGAAATTTATAAATCAAAATTCTGTTTATTTCTACAAGGATGCATCAATGTAAAATTTTAGATTTTAATATGTAATGTTTTTTGTATGCATGATATTTGGTGGAGGACAGCATTTCAGATTTTTGCTAATTTTACTTAGAACAACTCAATTTATGTATGTTCTCTGCCAGACTCAATTTTCAGTGTGAGCAGGAAAGGAAATATTTGAACAGTTACCGTACTTTTTGTATTGGAAAGACATCCATGGTCATTTTTCAGTGGGAAAGGGCATGGAAATATCTCCAGTTATAATGTATGGGAAAGACAACCAGGCTTTTTTTTTCTCTAAGAGAATGTAAATATTTCCAGTTAATTTTTGGGAGGCCAGGCTGGAAATGGAATGTAAATATTTCCTGTTCATGTATGGTAAAGACAGCCAGGCTGGAAATGGAATGGAAATATTTCCATTTAATCTGTGGGAAAGACAGCCACGATAATTTTTCAGAGTGAATGGAAATATTTTCAGTTAATCCGTGGGGAAGTCAGCTACGCTCTTTTTTTTTCAGTGTGAATACCACAGTTACTGTTTGGGTAAGACAGCTTTAGAATTATGTACAGAATTGTTCTTCATTGTTTCTGAAAGTTTCACTCTGATGTTGTAGAAAATTTGTCTTGGTTCTTAGTTGATTCATGCCAGTCTTGTCCGTATATTAAACTCACATCTGTGCCTTGTTATATTTCCTCACGATTCAATTTACAAGTAGACACATAGCAACTTGAAATCTCTTTAACCTACGTCAGCTTAGCTAATATATTTGTTTACTCCTTTAATAGTCACTTTGGTTTCATCTATCAGTAATATTGCAATTCATAATGACCACAGTTTGGATTATTCTATCTTATGAAGGGGTGAAGGACCCATATTGAGGGTGATTAGGATGTGCTTGCAATTTTCCATTTCGAACCTAGAAATAAGACAAAAAGTAATGAGATGAATGCATTTTATCCATATTTTTATAGTTGTATGTATTTCAGTGCTAAAGATGTGCAAAAGTTTTTCCATGGAAACAAGTCCCACTATCCTATTTTATGTCCATTGCGCATATTACTTTATTCAGCCAAAAAACAGGATGAGTTATTTACAAGTAGTGTACATGTATAATTTCCCCATGCGATGTCCAGTAGTGTATAATTTCCCCTTGCATTGTCTGCCATTAGAGTGCACCTGACACCTAAATTGCCATGCTGCCAAATTTTTCATGCACCAAAATAAATATGACTACAGTATCTAAAACTTTAAGGGGAATGGTGGTCAGAGTCAAGTTAGTTTTTGCTTATCATAGACTGTGTGATATATATCATGTATGAGAATATGCAAATCGATTGTGCCCTAGGTCAAATGTTGGAATCATATTCTTACATATCATAGACTGCATTGTATCAGGGTTATCCTATTTTATGTTTCACAATACATGGGATACATTTTTGTTAATGTCAATATTTGGTAAATTTCCATCCATTTTTATCATGAAAAACACTCGTATACAATATTATTTGGTTGTGCATGGAGACGCGAGTGAGTGTTTACACTCTTTTGTCTGTGTCGAGAATATGCAATGTGACCTTGACCTCAAGCTCCAAGGTCAAATGTAAATGTCACACAATTTTTTTGGCACATCACAGTCCGTGCCTAGTAAGAACATAAGAAGCAGGAGACAAGTGTGTTGCCAGCTATTCATGCTATTAACTCATAGATTGTACTCTTATGCAGCTGGTCCAGGTAAGCAGTAATATGAACATGCACATAAATATAAATATTAATGTGTATCTTGTTTCCATAACTACCTACCCATCCCATTCATATGTTGAAATCTCGAAGACACCACCCACATAAATAAATGTTCTCATGGGGAGGGGTCTTTGCTTTGTGGGAAGATTTGACCACTAGTGTTTTGTTTGTCTTCATTCTTGGCACCAGATGATACTATTTCACAGTGTTTAGCATTTTCCTGTCAAGTTCTATTACTAAAACTACATTCCCTTTTAACACCTTGACACTTTCAAATATTGTAAACCTAGATATTTTCACCACTAGAAAATTTGGCAATTTTACAATCTTCAGTTCTCAGACTAATTTTTACTAATTACCAGACTGGTACATTGTGTTTGTGTACAAGAAGGCATTTTAGTCATTATGTGCATTTTTGTTTTCCAGTGAAATAAACAAAAATAAATCTTTAGCGAAAATTTCCAGGTTTACAGTATACAGTATGGTTTGCTTTGTGTGAACTTGTGGATTTCATGTATCATTACATTGTTCTTAAGTAGTGTCATTTTCAGTGTCTTTATTTTAGCTCATTGCCAGGGTGACCATTTTATCAACTCGAATCAATGATGGCCAACAAATAGCATTGAGAGGTTTTATCATAGCAGCTCAAAGCTTGAAGTGAGCCATCATAGAATTCAAAAGATAAACATGGTCAATTTTCTTCTCAGGGATTTCCTTCTTACATGTTGTTCATCTTTGTACTGTCCCATTTTGTATTTGATACTGCACCACAAGATTGTGTGCATCAAAAATTGTCCTTGAATCCACCAGTTATGTATATTTGATTTTGTGTCGAAGTACAGGATATTTTTCATTGGGTCTCACAACTAATTCATCTGTACATCTACCAATCAGAAACTGTTCTATAGTAGTGTTGGTAATTTGAATAATACTTCTTTACTAAGACAGATGTACACATTAGTTTATCTGACTGTAAAATGTTATTTTTAGAATATAATGAGTCGGTTTCTTTTCTGAATTATGAAACATAGTTGTTTTCCATGAGAGATGTCAGCAGAAGTCATGTCCTGACCCAAGCTCCTATGCAGCATTACTGGAAACTATCGTCTTTCCATCACTTTCTGCTTCTTGGCTATTAGTAGTGGCCATATTGGATTTTGTGACTGTCAAAATAAAGAAACATAAACATGCACATTGTACTGTTGTGAGATAACCTAGAACAAACTCCACATTTGCGAAGGAATGTATCATTTGATTTAACAATGTGTATGATTCACTCACCACCTCAGATACTTTGTTAAGTACATGTTTTATGTGAAAAAGAAGTGCTGTGGATGTTTACTATGTAGTCTAACATGGATGCATGCCGCCATCTTGTTTACAAGGTGCAAGCAACCAATCAGAAATCAAATATGGCCGCCACTGATGGCAGCAACAATATTATAGGTTATCGATGTGCAGAGCTTGGTCCTAACCCTGCAGCACAAGTAACACAGTTGCATAGATCTTAGTGAGAGTGTTCTAATAATTAGCATTAGGCCGCAAACACACATACACATGCACACACACCTGGGATCGGTGATCAATTTTTTTCTGTGTAACCCATTTGTTTAACGATTACTGATTTTGTTGTTTTTAAGTCAAAGTTGTAGATTTTTTATAGCAATAGCAAGATATGTCTGTTTTATTCATATTATGTCTATTTTTAGTTCTTTATACAACACTGCCTGCATTCTGTGTAAGAATGGAGAGTACAGTATTGGAGTGCAATAAAGTATATTATCTGTTATGAACAACCTTGTAAGTGTCATGTTCCGTACTGAGGATCAGTGCTGATATAGGCATGGCAAAGTGTGTGTCTGTCTGTAAATAACATGAAGTTAAACACCACTGGACCAATTGCCTTGATATTTGGGTATCTAGTTGGGAAACTTTTCAAAGGAAATTGATTGCATCACAGATGTATGCTTTTAATAAAGAAAATGTGATTTTTGGTTCTAAAAGATTAACTCAAAAACTACTCAGCAGATTAGTCTGTAATTCAGTGGGATGTTCTTAGGGTTGTGTAGATTGTTATTTGTTCAGGGTCAGGATAATGAAAAATAATGTTGGTTTTTATGTAGCACTTTCCCATTCTGTGCTCAAAGCGTGTTACATTTATTACCCCTGGTACGGATCTATAGTGGTGCAACAGCCCTTTACTTACTCAACTCCCTTGGGAGCATATAATCCATTGCAGCCTTTATAAGCACATAGAATTAAAGCATTCACATTGCAGCCTCTATCCTACCAGGTCCTCAATTATACAGCTGGGTTGACCGAGGCACAATCATGGTTGAAATCTTGCCCAAGGATTTTGCCATTCAGAAACCAACAGCAGAGACGGGGCTCTAACCTGTAACCTGCAGATTCAGTCAGTCACTCTAACCATTCACCCATCCTGACTCCACTATGATCACAGTGATATGCAAATTAGGTCTATTGATGATGTATATTGCAAAGATGAGATGGATAGGTAGGTAAGTAGATACACATTCAAAAATATGTATGCAAATATGACTAGCAACAAGACAATGCCCATAGCAACAGCCAAATGATCAGATGGTGTATATTTCAAAGAGAACGGATGAATATGGAAGTGGATAAATATTCCCCATCACCGTGATTGCTGATGTCTATAGCTGGTATGAGATATCGAGAAGTGACCTGATCAATCTAAACTTTCCCAGATTGTTCGCCTGGGTACTTCCGACATTTTTGTGGTCATGAGATCATGAGATTGGGTGTTTTGGGGGTTGAAAAAGTGATGCATGAGTCTACAACCCGATCCAGTCACACCCCCTTGTGTTGTTTGTATAGATAGTATACGATATAGAAACATATACTATATATTATTTCAATAGTATACAGGCCCATATACACACATACAAATATACATTGTGAGATACTGTCCTTGAAATAGATCAGAACGGAGACAGCCCTCTACGGCCATTTTCATTCTGGCTGTGACTTACGAAAACCGGCCCCAAAAAATGAACCCCACCCCCACCCCACCCCTCCCCCCAAAAATAAGTAAATAAAAATGGCAAAAAAGTGAAAGTTGATGTATATTTATGAGACAAATACATATCAAAAATTGTGAAAATATATATGAAAAAAATCAAGAAATATAAAAAAAAACGTACTACAACTATTAAATATTTAAAAAAAATTAAATTCAAAATTCAAAAAGTTCTTTTTGGTCTGCTCGGCTTGCCATAATACATACATACTATTGAAATAATATACTATATGTTTCTATATATACTATACTTATATACTGTACGACAACTTGAACTGTTGTGTACCAATGTGAAAGTTCACGACCAATACCACTTCACAGTAATGGCAGACTACTTTCAGTGGTTGCCACGACTACGACTGTCTCAATGCGCGCTTTGCTTAATAGACACTTTGACGACAAAAAATGTCACTTTTCTTCATTTTATGGTAATGAATTCAATTTATTTACTATAAAAACGTTATGGTGGTCAAAAATTGAGAAGCAATATGAGAGGAAATGTAAATTTTGGTACTATATTTCTACAAAATACGCGGACGCGTTTGTTTGTTTTGTTTAGCTGTTGTGCGGACAAAACTCAATAAAGTCTCCTTATGTCATGAAAAGGTTATGTTTGCATTGTATCATTGAAGTTTTACGACCCGATCAAAGGAGTTGCTACCACTAAACAATATGTTACCGTAATACGGAGCCACATATTCCAGACGATATAACTTTTCCTTGGACAACTTTCCCTCTTGGATTAAATATGGCGACTCTTTCAGGTGGTTCAGCATCCAGTCACGGCAGTAGGGCCGGACAGGGACATTCAGCCGCCACGATTCTGACAAATCGGTCCAGAGACATTACGGTCATTTCAGATGTACCGTACAAAGATCGAAGGACGTATGTGCCACCAGACAGGCCCCCAAAGGGGACTCGTGCTATGCATCGGACTACTCTGACGTTCGAAAAGATACCGGCATCTACAAGTTATACAACGTCCACTTCAGCGGTAAGTTTCTGTCACTCGCGTTATTTAGAGCTGGCGATCATTATTACGTGCCAACAGCGATCAAGATTACGAATACGATATGTCTGCCTCATGTCACTTTACACTGCATCGTAGTGATCATTTTCAAAAAAAAAAAAAAACCTAAACAGGCAATTCAAAAACATCGTCATTATCCGTGAACTAGTATAGTAGTAGTAAAGAAATCACTATGTTTACCACAACGGATGTTCATGAATGTGTGCTTTCTCAAAATATTTGAGCAATATCTTGAAGTACACTGGCATGTGTTGAAGTGAAACGTGACTTCCCAGGATTTCAAAACAATGACAGTTTACCTACAGCCGTCTATAGATACCCTACTACACTCAAAATAACCACACTGTAAATACAGACTTCAACATTTACTAAGTCTCTCTCCTCACAACGTATACTATACAGCACAATTTACAGCCAAGTCCCATTATTGTTAATGGATTCATCACTTTCAATGACAGGGTCACTAACCTATAAAGTGGGTTACATCTGACAGGCCTTGATATCGACAACTCTGTGAGTGAAACTATTAATTTATACGGAATAAATATACCTATTATCTGAGAAACATTTTTTTAATATAGATAATCAGTAAATGGTAGATTAAACCATGGAGTTAGATAAAATAATCCCAGATAAAGATTATGTATCTAAATAATACCAGTTGATATAGGGATATAACATGTAATACAATACAATACCAAACTTGTCACAAGTAAATAAACCTTATTTATTGAAATCATATCATAATGTTTTCATTTAGAATCCATATAACATCAACTCTATGACAATATATAATGGTGAAATCTGATGGTACTATTTCAGCCAGGGGGATCCCCATGCATGGGATACACACAGCATGATTACCTGCATGTACACAGGCATGGACATACCACCCTGACTGAAATAACTGAGCTATACCACCTTGAACAAAATAATTTAGCAATGAATATCACCCTGAATGAAATAGCTGAGCTATACTACCCTGAACAAAATAATTGTGCCTCAATATATTACACAATAACCACACTCTAATGAATTAATGGAGTCAACATCCTGTACAGCAGTGTGACAGGTAAATAAATACTAACGGCTATATATTTTAACAATGCAAACTTTTAATGCAGAAAAGGAACATAAATGTACTATGAAAGGTGTTGTAGTATACATTGTTTAATGAATAGTCCCTGTATCCACTATTAAATTGATTAAAATTGATTTGTGATGTTTACATTGCCTGCAGTAATGTATTACTGTTTATCATGGTTGCATGGAATTGATCAGCTGGTGAACTGATTTCAAAGTCACACAGTACTTAACTGTTTATTGTTATCTTTAAATATGTCATGATTTCTTCTGTAAAAATAATAATTGATTGATTGAGTTTTTATGTATATTGGTATAAATGAGTGTTACCTATATGCAAAAATAAAAATGAAAATAATTTTTAAAAAGAGAAGACTTTGTAACTGATCATCTTTGTAAATTGTAGCATATTGATTGAGAATATGAAAACAATAATTGTTTTAACACTTTATGCCTAAAATGTATCATATTTGAAAAATAATTTCAAAATATGGTGATGGGGATAGGGTTGGTATAGTAGTGGTGGGGATAGGGGTGGTATGGTGGTGGTGGTGGTGGTGGTGGTGGTGGTGGTGGTGGCGGCGGCAGGGACAGTGTAAATTTGTAGAACAGAAAATTCACTATTGTAAATAGTGAGGTTAGCTTTTTCATGTAATTAAAGGAAAATAGCAATGTGACTTTTTAAAAACCAAAATTATATGTATGTGTTGGCGGGGGGGGGGGGATTTAATGATGTTTATTTTAATTAGAGCAGTTTTAATACCAGGTGTTTGTTTTAATTAGAGCAGTTTAATACCAACGTTAGTATTTTTCTGATTCTGAGTTACATGTATAAAACTCATGTTTCCTCAATTCTAACTACTGAGATATTTAATGGCCGTGTAATGGTCTTATCTATACCACATAAGTGTACCCAAAACACATAGTAAGTAGCCCTAGCAACAAGTCAGTTGTACAGCTGAAATAGCTCTACTTGTCTTGACATAGGCTAGACATATGTTTGGTTAACTAATCCCAGTTAAGTCAGCTATCCACTTTATGTCGTAAATGCAATGCTGTCGTTGATAAGAAAATAACTTAGAAAAAAAACTGTTATTGTGCAATGCTACAAGAGATCAGATTTACATGACATGGTGGAATGATAGATGATCGATAACAATGATTTGGTAACCATGCCTGTAGGTCAAATTTTAGCAGTGAGGTTAAAGGTCAAAGGTCAAATATTTGATGTTATTTATAAATATCATTATGCAAATTATACATTTGACATTGATAAAAAATTGATTTTTGGATAATAATTATTGGTTTGAATGTTTTTTAAAAATCATGACAAAAAAGCATTAGTTACAATAACATTGAAACTAGTGAACTGTTGAATTGCAAAGTATTTTGACTACTTTATATACCCCAGAAACCACCACTGGGATGATCTTGGCAATATTCATTATTCCCCCCCCCCCCCACCCACCCACCATGATCTCAGAGAGGGTTCTAAGCTTCTAAACTATAAACTTTGTACATACATTTTGTAATACCAAATTGGTGTTAAATGATTGGGCATTCACAGCTCAACATTTGTAATTTTATTACTGTAAATGCATTTCTGCTGATTTGTAAATTTCATATTATTATAAATATTATACATAGTTTGGCTACAAGAATGCCAGTATTTCCATTTAAAAAAATTTGTGAATGTTGAATTATTTTATGTTTATATTCCAGGCCTTTGGTGGTAGTAGGAGTTTATCAGCAGCAGTCAGACCTGTTCCATGTCCGTCATTACACACAGCTCATTTTGATATCGGTATTACAAATGACAGATACAGGAATACACATTATGGAAGTACATACTTTGACAAAGAAATACGACATGTAAGTATGAATAAAGTTTAGGTATAAAGTTTATTATGTTATATTTAATTTGACAAATGAGACATGGTCATAGATGCCAAGCAAAGATATATAACCTATAAATCCATTTACAATGGAGAGAGTTTGATGTTAGTGATAAACGCATTTTAAAACCAATGTGACTTTGGACACTTTCCTAAATCTGTTCTGAACTTGTTCAGTGTGTGAGTACAGTATGCATGACTTTAAGTTCTTCCTATACATACTATATAAATACAAGACAACCATATACTTGTATAGGAACTAGGAGTGTACCTATACGGTGGGATACCTATGGTTACACAGGTTTTAAAGACAACCACCTGTTGATGGGTTATTAAACCTAGCCCTGAATTATAGCATGGATTTTACATTATCATCAATAATTTCAGTACTGAGAGAGTCAAACGATTCCTAAGAAATTACAACTAACTACCACCAATCTCTATCATTATCTTCTCTCAAATAAACTAGTATTCCTACTTTTCATACTACAGCCCAATGAAATCCATTTTTCCTCCATGGTCAATCATTCCCATAACACACGAGGTGCCAAAATGCAGGATGTGTTGAGTAGACCCAGTTGGCAACCTAACTACTGGAGTTCCTATAATGATGTACATACAAGACTTGGTCTAGCGAGAGGACCTGGTGCACCCAGACCAGACCCACCGAAAATTAAATATCATACTCTTAACGGTAAGGACAACGTTTTGGTGATATTCCAATGACTGCAACATATCAGTGTTTTTGTTAATTCTTCTGGTATATTTTGTATTTTGGTGGCTGAATGAATTTGGCACATTTGATTTGAATTCAGCACATTGATTGCCATAGATTAGTAAGTCTGAAATATTCAAATACATTTATTAATATATTCCTAATAACCAATATAATAATAATGATATAAAATTCATGTAATCCAAAGTACTACCTATCTAGAGAGACTATAGAGTTTCAATTAGGTGACACAGGGTTTTTTGAAGCAAATTACACAAACAAAATACAGACACTGATACAGTGATAGCATGTAAGCAAATAAAACGATACATTCTCACCATGAATACAAAGCGACATCACTGTCAGATGAGACAAAGAAGTTCAAACACAAAACTTCGTATTTGTGTTCACAATGAGATAAAATGCTATGAGCACTATCAGTGTCTGTATTTCATTTGTAAAATGGAGTATGAGACTAAAAAGCATCATGTGGCCTATTTGAAACTCTATACTCTCTCTGGTTTGGTAGTAATTTCATCGCCTCAACTATATCAGATAATGTTACATGCATTAATGAAAAATCATGTTTATAATGCTGCGATTTTCGGAAAGCTTAATTAACATAGAACTATTTTTGGAAGGTTTGTTAATAGTTCCTGCATATCTTAACTCTAAAGTTTGACCTATTGGTGCACTGTATACAGTATACAACCAGTGCCAAAATACAAACTAGATGTCTGACAGTATGACATCAAAATTTCATACCCAATAGACATGTTAAGTGATTTAGTTGACACCAACACTAGGGGCAAAGTCCTGTGTCACAGTGTGTGTGACATGTTGTACATTATAATTTATATATGATGTATTTGACATTTTGAAGCACTGCTGGTACTAGCTGTCACTTTTACACTGTTCATTGTGTCTGTTGAAAAATATATTCCAACCCTTTACTAGAAATGGTTCAATCTTTTTATTTGGTTAAATTACCTGTCATATATTAATGGTATTTACTGTGTACACTGACTTGATATCTGTTTGTAAACAGTGTTTATAAGATTGACTTCTGGTGTTATTAGCACAACAGGAGTTTCTTTGCCATTTAAGTACACAGGTTATCAAAAATGACTAAATTCTGTATGTTATTGAATCTTTTGAGATCTGTCAATAGCAGGTGAGTGTATGCTCCAAGAATAACTTTCAATATCTAGCAAAATTTTCACCCCCTTCCCCAAAAAACACCCTACAACACAAAAACAAAAAACAAAACAAAAAAAAAACATTAAAAAAGACCACAGAAACTCGGTTTGTGTCCTGTAAGTTTCTCCAGTCATTTTAGATCAACATATCATTTATGTCCAATATTTGTTATTTTCATTTAAATGCTTATTTCTTTGATTTCAGGAAGGAGGATAGGTCCTGAGATACCAGCTGATCATCACAGAGTATCAGGAAATAGAAAATTATACGGAGTCAGACAGGATGCACAAGATTATTTTATTTTAGGTTGAAATTCTATTCCTTTAGAACTTTGCATGTTTTAATTTATTTGTAAGATATTCTCAGAAAGCTTAAAAACTTGTTTGTGTTTTTTCAAACTGTCTTTTGTCTTGGTTTCAAGTTTATTTTGTTTGTCTTTCTTAACACTGCCAGTATTACTGTTGGCAAATCTGTATGTTTGTATATTAGTATGTCTTCAACTGAGTATAGAAGTGATATGTTGTTGTTTTTTACTCTCCATCATTAAACTTTATATAGAAATATCATTGCAAGCTGGAGATGGGGGAGGGGGAGGGGAAGGGGGAGGGGGAGGGGGTTATTAGATTGAAAGGTTTGTCGCTGTGTTCACTCATTTTAGCCATTGGTTAACAGAAATGTCAACAACATTAAATCTTTTAGTATCAAATGAAAATTTAGACTCAGAGTGAAAAGATTTTTCGAAGCAAATCCCAAATTTTTTGACATCTTGTCATCGTCACTGTCATCATCATCATCACTATCATCATCATCATCATCATCATCATCTTCTTTCAGTATTGCTACAAAGAGGTTCAGTGGTGTTATGTTAATTGTACTGAAAGCACACTGATTGACTCCTATATGTCTGTACCATATAGTTTGTTTTACTATTTACCAACAGAAGAGTATTATCAACCTGAAAGTATTCCTTGTCAGACTTTGTTTTACAAGTTTTAAAAACTCAGGAATCCTACATATTTGATGTAATTTTTGTCCCCACAGTTACTGAATAATTAATAACTTACTAGTATAGTCATTAGGATAATTTCCATAAATATGATAATCAATTGACATCAACTTGAAAAACTAAACCAATTTCTAAAAAAATCAGTGGTACTTCATCGTCAGAAAATTTTGAAATTTTTGATTGATGACTGGTGGTTATACTCATATCAAGTAGTAGCATTAAAGTAAAAACTGAAACTAGAACTGTTGGGGAAACCAGAATTGTCAAGTTGGTACAGTAGTTCCATTCTATAATTAATTGTAGGTGTGAAACTCATTTTGTGAATTCACTGATGAAAGAAGACATGTTTATAATTTAATAGCAGGTTTTGTACAGCTATTAACGTGAACTTTGAACTTTACCATGCCCCTATCCAACCATCCATATATGTAAATATACATGTAAATATTTACACCATATTTGGTCAATGCAACTCCATATTTGGTGTGCATAAATGCAGTGTGAAAACAACATTCTAATTCTAATAGGTGAAAAAAAAATCATGTGACCAATTTTGAATATGTGTGTAAATTAGTGTTTCCAAACTGTCTTTCATTTTGACTCTGCATGTCTTTGACATACTTGTATAAAATAATGTCAATAATTTACATCATAATTAAATGATTTGTAAATTTGAATAATTATGGTCTAAGAATCAGAGTTTTTTCATTAAAAATAACAATTTTAACAAATTACAGTATTCATTGTTTTATTTTGTGTGACTTTTTTTCATGAATGTCTGTATGGGGAATGTTTTATTACAACTCCAGTTATGTACATAACACAGTATATCGTAGACTTTGGGCAACCAATGTCCCATTCCATTATGTCACGTTTTGTGATCACGAGGTGCAATATACCCTATTCTGGATATCAGAGTTGACATTTTCAAAAGAAGTGTCACAAGAAGAAAAAGTAACATCATGAACAAGTCAGCAAAATGAGGTCAAAACAACTCTAAGAGTTCCTTAAAGTTATGTCACCAGAAAAAAAAGCTAGTAGAATGCCAACTTTCTCATGAAATATTGGAAAATGAAGATTTTTTTTCACAGGAGGCTTGATATTACTCAACTATCATGACCCTCACTTTGGGTCAAAAATGTACCTCAGAACAGCACTCCTAGTGGCCAACCTGTACAATCTGTTGTCTTTCAAAGTAATGGAACAAATGTAGGAACATGACTGCACTATTGTCAAACTATAAAAACAAAACGTTTTAATATTCATGACACTTGAGGGCGGCCTATTTTCAGGATGGTTGGTTTCAAGTTAGAGCTGGTTGAACTTGACACCGTGTACATACTTAACACAGACACACACAATCATGTAGCGTTTTGTGATTTTGCAAGGTAATTTTATTGAACACAACTACTATTAATCTAATACAATAAGGACAATGTTTAAACACTTTGTAAAGAAAAGTAAAATCACAAATAACCATCCCATCAACATAATAATACAACATAAAACATAGAAAAGATTACACAAACCAGCACTCAGAGTGAAACAACAAATTTGTGATAACAGTTCATGTTACAGAGAAGAAAACATAGAACAGAGGAACCCAAACCATACAAACCTGTATGACAAAGTATGACATTTCCTGTAAGTCACCTTGATGTATTTCTCCAACATTTATATTCCCCATTCATTGCTGGAGAAGGCACCTACATTCACACTTTTTTCAACTTTTTTCTCTCAACATTTTCAACCTATTTATATCTGCCAACAGTGATTATGTAATACATTCCTCAACTATTTGATGTAAATCAAGAGTATGTAGTTGATGAACTTTGACCTGATAGTGAAGGTGACTTTCAACACAATCTATCACAATAAGGCTGGTTTTAACAAAGTAAAAACTACAAAAAATAAAATAAAAATTCCTGAATCTTCTAGTACATGACTTGATAAGTTTCAACGATACACTGACTACAGCAACTTCAATCTTCTGTCCTTACAGTGCTATTGGTTATAGACTGCAAGATCCATCTTGTCAGTCAGTCATCTTGCTCTACAAAGGAGTTGGTAGATGTGTGAGGGCGCCCCAAATATGACATACTTTACAGATTATGTTGGGTGTTATGTGCAAAACATCAGAAAGTGTCAACAAACATTGGGCTACATATACAGGCTTATATTACATATTTTTCATTAGACATGGTGGTTTATACTGCATTATTTCTCATACATGGAACATCAAATGCAGAAAAGTGTCTGGCAGCCTGTTTTACAACTTGCAGCATACATCAACTCTATTTTATCATTGCAACAGTCACTGAAAGCAGATGTGACTTAGAACGTCTTGTGAGATGTAGGATATGTCACATCACTGTCATGTATTTGAACTCAGCACATACACTTCAGGTATGTACACTTCAGCACTGTATTGTCAAATTTACACTAATTTTGTGTAATACACTTATACATAAACCACTCGCCTCTTTCTGGCATTGTCCAAGATGTACTGCCAAGAGGCTGTGGTTTCATTTCATCTATAAAAGTGTTATTTTATAACTCACTGTAATTTGTGTTCTGTTGGGTTGAAACATGGACAGAATGAGTCTTGTAGATTTGGTGTGGCTAAAACCGTTCTTAAAAGTACCAATATAAACTTATTTCTGCACAGTAGCTGGAATAGTTTTAATAACAGCCCAAAATGATTACAACTTATTCATGTCAAACTATGGAAGAGGAACAAAGGTTTGTGCTTTCAAACAAGGAAGAGAGTACTATTGTGAACAAGAACAAGATACAGTAGTAACGCCATTTTTCCTAACATTTCAAACCATACTAAACATTCATAAAATTATATTACTAAGCAGTTACACAACTTCCATGATGGGTAATTTACATTTTGTCAGGTCACATGTCAGTCACATGTCTGTCTATCAGGAGCCAAAGAAATCTGTATATCGGTGACACACGGCACTACTCACTGCAACTACAACAAGACATACATGTGCATGTAGTTCAGTTCATGTACATTGTAAGCAAGTACGTACGCCACAATTTTCAACTATGGTTGTCAAGTTCAGCTAAGTCCAAACCATCTCTGTCTACTTGATGTTGAGATCTGTTTAATGTGGGATGGTGTATATTGATATGTTTATCTAATCTTTCCTATGGGACCTCAGTTACAAGACCAGGATTGAATTACAAAGTTGAACCTGTAACTTTGTAATGGTTTGAGTAGAAATTAAATTTTGGGGTGAAATCACAGGGTAGAACTTCCCACTGAAGAACAGCAAAGTAGAACCCTGACTACAAACATTTGATTAAATAGTACAGAATAGAATAGTTTACTGGTATTGAGTGGTAACGTTGAGAAGAACCCAGGTCCTCCAAAATTCAAACAGTGACATTGCAAACAAGCACAGGATAGAACCCACTTCGTACTCCATATTGGCCTGGACAGAACCCTACGTTTTTAGATAGAATCTCAAGGTGGAACCCACTACTCAACAATGGTCAGGGTATAAGACCCTGTACTAGGTGAAATGACTCTTTAACAGCCAAGGAAGAACCTTGATTACTAGATGAAATCACAAAGTGGAACCCATTATTCTATAGAGGCCTAGAGAGAACCCTGTGTATTGGTTGAAATGCCAGGGTTGCACCGCGCTTATTTAGTGAAATCACAGACTGGAGACCACCACTCTGTTATGGCCTGGGGAGAACCCGCTTATTTAGTGAAATCACAGACTGGAGACCACCACTCTACCACTTATTTAGTGAAATCACAGACTGGAGACCACCACTCTATTACGACCTGGGAAGAATGCCACTTATTTAGTGAAATCACAGACTGGAGACCACCACTCTATTACGGTATGGGGAGAACGCCACTTATTTAGTGAAATCACAGACTGGAGACCACCACTCTATTACAGTATGGGGAGAACGCTGCTTATTTAGTGAAATCACAGACTGGAGACCACCACTCTGTTATGGCCTGGGGAGAACCCCGCTTATTTAGTGAAATCACAGACTGGAGACCACCACTCTGTTATGGCCTGGGGAGAACCCCCGCTTATTTAGTGAAATCACAGACCAGAGACCACCACGCTATGATGACCTGGGGAGAGCCCCGCTTATTTAGTGAAACCACAGACTGGAGACCACCACTCTGTTATGGCCTGGGGAGAGCCCCGCTTATTTAGTGAAACCACAGACTGGAGACCACCACTCTGTTATTGCCTGGGGAGCACCCCGCTTATTTAGTGAAATCACAGACTGGAGACCACCACTCTATTACGGCCTGGGGAGAACTCCGCTTATTTAGTGAAATCACAGACTGGAGATCACCACGCTATGATGACCTGGGGAGAACGCCACTTATTTAGTGAAACCACAGACTGGAGATCACCACTCTACCGCTTATTTAGTGAAATCACAGATCGGAGACCACCACTCCATGATGGCCTGGGGAGAACCCCACTTATTTAGTGAAACCACAGACCGGAGACCACCACTCTATGGAGTCCTGGTGGCTACCTAGAGTACTCAGTAAGGCATGGCCTTTAGCTATCAATGAGTTGGAGGCATGTTCATCTATTATCTACTGTATTTACTATTGTATCAGTCATAGAGTTTCCCAGCTAAAATTCAACAGGTGACGATGAGATCAAACTTACTTTAGACCACATTTCTGTATCCATTACTGAGGTTCTATACAGAAATACACTTTCTATACAGTATTGAGATACCACTATATATATCAATCATTGGTTGTTCTCTCTGAGGACAGACTTGGTTTGGACTATGCTGAACTGACTGGTGATTAAAAAGTCTTTTCCTTTTTCAATACCAAATGTAACATAACTGATAGAGACAAAAGTGTGCTTAATATGACGATATGTGTGGATAAGTGCTAAAATCTACACAACATGTCACACTCAGCATTGAAAGAATTTGACATGAGTGTCTGGAAAAGGAATTATGATGACCTTTGACACGAGTAACATGATCTTTGACTTGTAACCTTTGACATAACACAGACCAAAACAGACATCGCTACATAAAAGTAGACAACATACAGCGTGCAAGACGAAAAGTTTGTAAAGTACTATACCGTATACCCCATAACTATCTACTGGTATGTTTGGATAATAACAAGCTAGTAATGTAGGTAGGAGTAAAAAGAAATTTGACAATGGATGAGATAATTTTAGCCAATACGTCTTTTTTAACAACTCTACATAACCATACGATGGAACAACCACAACTATAGGTCGGTGGCAAGTATATTTCTACATCACTCACTACAAAATACAAAACTCAAAAAATGAATGTAACATCTAACGGCTTTCTTATCATTTTTTTTCACAGCGTGAAACTTTATCTTTCATGAATTTTTTAATGATGTTATTTTAGAAGAAGCATTCATTAAGTGTAGTTGGTGCTGAAATTTCCATTTTTTTAGACTGAAGTGACACTGAAAAGTATCTCTTTCTACGGATCCTGCATTGGCATCTGCGTACTTCGAGATACACTTGGTTTAGAAAAATCTTAGCTCTACAGCACTGAGTGCTGGATTATCAGGGTGCGATAGAATTTGAAATATTTTGAAAATTTTAGTATCCTGGGTTTAGTATATGTATTTTTATTTTCTTGAGCATCTGACTTGTTGTTACATAACTGCTGGATTAGCTAAATCAAAACTTTGATTTTTTTTTTTCGGTGATATAAGTAATTTGGTGTTTGTACTTGCAACTAGCATATTACAAGAATGGATTGTCTCTTCTGGCATATAATCCTATCTATCAAGAGAACAGTCAAATGTTTTCGTCACCAGAAAACTGCAGATGATCTTATTTTTTTTGAAGAAATCAACAAAAAACTAAGTTAGATTTAAACATTCCTTTGGGAAAACCGCATGATAGCATTTCTTCCCTTTCTACTGTCATTCATTCATTCGTTCTATTTATTTGAATTGTGATATGTCTGCATTGTTTCCTAGCATAGTTGTGTAAAGACTCTGGTTGGTATAGAGTATTACCAGAGATCTCCACAAAGATTGGTGCGTTACCTTGACGACCTCCCCCAAAACTGGGCCCAAGCTATGGCGCTCTGGGTTTTTTGTTTTGTCGTCGATTACTGGTCGCCTTAGTAATAGATACCCCTGCCTGAACTGTGTGGATTACAGCGGTGGCAGTAGTGTTTGTTTTTTTTTGTTATAGAATTTTCTCAGTATTTGAAGGAACCTCGCCTAGACTGGAGGCTTGCCCTTGTTTTTCGTTTTGATACTGAGCATATGTAGTTTAGATCTTGCTCCGTCATGGAGCAGGTTGCACTATGCTTTCACACCCAGGCAGTCCATCCCTCGTATAGCTGAGCTAAATTATCAAAATTTGTGGCATCTCGGATGACAAAGTCCACCTGAAGAAAACACACACAGAGAAGAAATTTATTTCAAACACAATCATTAACGAAAAAAAAAGTTGAGAAATTTGCTTAGCAACAAGGAGTATCACTGCTATGTTTGGCACAAATTTAGGGGTGCAAATATTTTGGGGACACTATGAAATTTGTGTGATATTGGGGGGGGGGGGTTCAGTGGTGAATTTGTCTTTTGTCTTATATTTGTAAAGAAAACTCACCACACAGAAATCAACATCAAATAATGTAAGAGATTTTTTATCTCCTGACAGCGTTACTAGATTTTTCAATACACTGAGCAATACATCCACAAACATTCAGACTTTCATATCTGCAATTCATTTCAACTAACTAACAACTTAGACACAATGTCCGGCCCTGAATGGACATGATTATGGCAGAAAAAACTACTAATCTCTACGATATGTATGAAAATTATGGGAAAAAAAATCTGTACCTGCTCAGCCACGGATAATCTTTTAGAAGATTCAGGATCACGCCCATCCAACTTAGCCTTGACTCTACGCCATACACTGACTGCATAGGAATTACGCATTTGAATAGCTTTGCCAGTTCTTGGGTCTCTCATCACTGACAGGGAGGCACGGGGTTGGGTTGGAGCTGACAACAATAGAAATTTACAATATATTAGAATGAGAATCAAATAGTTATATTGTCAATGTTTTTAACTGAAGAAATTACTTGACAACTCATATGGAAAGTCTAATTTCAATTCATAATAAAATGCCATTTTGTCGAAGTACAAAAAACTGATGCAAAGATGGAGGAAGGACACCATTTTGCAAATTTTGAAAATTATGCTGAACTAAATAAAAATGAAGACATACCGGATGTCCTTGTAACTGATGGAGGGGTTGGTGGGGTGGTGTCTGCTGCTGTGGCTTTCTGTGGTAGTAGTGGTGGTCTGCTGGGTGATACAGCTCTATTTTTATTCTCATTACTACTACTACCTATCTGATTCTCTTTCATATCTTTACTGTCTTCACTGTTCTCTTTCTCTTTACTACTTTTCAGAGCTGTAAAACAGTCATGCCATTGTTAGTATTTCCACATTCTATATTAGAATTTCTATCACCATAGTCATTATACTATTACCCTGGATACACCAGACAGACACACTGTATCAATCCTTCTACACGATACCAGATTTACATTAGTTCAAAACAACCATATAATCAACATAGACCTGTACTATAACATCTCTCAGTATATATATGTCAGTCTCCTTCACCATGCTATTGACTGGTACAGAAGCTAAACATTTGATCATACTGTAGTGTTCATCACTCCTATATCTCGTAATGACTTGTCAAGACAGTGTACACATGCTTAAGGCACCACTTTCAATATCAGTGACCATTATTAAAGTCACACATGTAGGCAATTTAATTAATATCTGTCTGCACTCAAACTCCTCTACATAATCTCCTATTTTTCACAGTAAATTTTCTCTGCCTACAAGGTAACTCAATCCATAAATGTGATCACTTCTTATCACTTGGATTATTGTTATCATGGTCTACATACATAGAATAACAGACACCAGAATATCCAAAGACATATTTGGTAACAGACAAACTCTGATCCCTACAAAATGAAAGATTCTTACCTGAAGCAAAGCTGGGTTGTTGTCCAGTGTCATTGTCAGCTTTCTTGGCTAGTATAGGCGTAGCAAGGCCAATCAGGTCTTCACAGATTCTACAATGGAACAAAAGGTTGCAAATAAGATATTATTTAAAGCTTCAGGATACTACCTATTGTATTAAGTATTGGAACTGAGATGTTAATGGTGGTAATCCCAAGCAAAGTGATGTTATCCTTAGGGTGGGTGCGTGGGTGGGTGAAAGTCACACATGTATTGCCAACATCCGTCAATATCTCCCTCCTTCTCACCGCTCTCATCACTCCTTTACTTCTTGGTTTAACCATGGAAGTAGAACCCCAGGAAGGACAACTGGCTTAATCCGATTTAAAATCTTTTGTTTTAGACCAAGTTAATCCCTTTGTCTCTATTGTGTTGAGTCCCTTTTGTACAGTCATCGCCTCCGCGGTTCAAGAACGCCCTTCTTCTGTTGTTAAGGCGTTCCAAAAGCCAGGGTCGTTGCTATGCAAGCGCAGTTGAATATGGGGGTCAATGCGACTGCGCAGAGTGTTTCAGCAGTTAGATAGTGTCACTACGAGCTTGGTCGTACCAAACATTTGAAAATCGGGCGACAACTAGATAAGTTATGAAGATTTTTAACTTCCATGCCATTTTTTGTGAGTTAATTCCACCTCCCGACTGTTTTCTTCGCGACAATCTCCGAAAGAAGTGTCTTAGTAAAATTTGAAGCGCTGATTATAAGCTTTCCGATGACACCAAAATCTTTTAGCTGCAGATTGCTGCAAAGCTTCAAATGGCTGTCAAAAGTCGCCGATTTTCAAGGTTATTACGCCTAATGTTGTGATCACACCCGATTGTTTATGTTTATTTCCAACATGACAACCTTCGCCGTCACACGTTATCATTGAGCCCGACTCCGGGCCCTTACATACACAAAAACACCCCTCTTCCACAATAGCACTTTCAATAGTATCAGCATCGTTCGTGTTGAAAGAATTTTCCTCATAGTCAAAGTCAGAAGTCACGCATGCCATGCCACAGAATTGCTTGTCGATGGCCATGTTTAGATCAATGATGCGTCATGACGCTACCGATAATAGTCGAGAACACCCGAACAAAACCTGGACGCCCTCATCAATATGCTAAGCTTGTTACGATCTTTAAAAGTTGCTGTTCACACCCCAGTACTACGAAAAGAAACTTGTTTTCTTAGCAAACAGCGGAGGCGATGACTGTCCCTTTGATCTATGACCAGTTGTCCTTCCTGGGGTTCTACTTCCATGGTTTAACAGTGGCCAAGGGAAAAGACTGCATCTTTTGTCTCACTTGGTTATATACTGATTCATGAATATTCATTATCAATTTGCATATTGCAGAAGTATTTTGCTTCCTGCAAAGGTTTTGGTTAATCAATGTACAGTGTGCCTATACATATGTAACATAAACCAAATCTAATTCATATCAAGTTTCAGTCACGTTTCAATTGAAGGAAAACTAATGACACTGGAACCACTACCATCTCAAGTTTATGTCAGATTGGGATAAAGCATAAGAGTTGTGTAGCAGAGTTATAGAAAAAGTTAGTCCTGAACAAAGGAATGGGTCTATCTGATCCTTAAGACTCCAATGATAACATAAACACTAAAGTGAATGTGTGACATGGACTTCAATAGAATGTTTTGGTAATACATGTAGTTGGTAATTCACACTAAAATTTAAACAAACAAATAATTAAACAGCTTTGAATATACAAGAAAAGAAACAAACAAGTCAAAAATACGATCATATATAACATTCTTGTATCATTTCATCTGTAGACTTGTCTAAGTAATTTACACTGGTTGTTGTATTTCCACACTAGCTGTCAATATTCTTGTTAACTGACATTACTGTCTCATTCAAGGTCTACAAACAATGACGATATATAATTTGTATTTACCTCTGTCCTGTATCTGATAGTTCTGCCATTACTGATATAAACTCATCTATGTTATAATCTCCATCATCTTCAGCACTACAAACTGAAATAAACAAATATTTATTAGCACTCTCCATCATCTTCAGCACTACAAACTGTAATAAACAAACGTTTGCTAACACTCTCCATCATCTTCAGCACTACAAACTGAAATAAACAAACACTCTCCAACAGCAACAATACTTACACTCTGATACTTTCTTCAACATATTGGCAAAGCTTTCAGAAAATGCTTTGTATTCAGTGGTGAACTTCCTGACTTGTCCTCTCTGTGTGTCACCATTGGTGGCGTCCTCCTCCCTGGCCATCGATTTCAACATGTGCTTCACATCAGAGATCAACTTGTGATGTGTAGTGATGGTTGCCTTGACGATCAGAAACTGAGCCTTCAGTGCTTCCTAAACATAACACAACAATCACATGTAAATAGACATATAAAGTTTACCAAAGGATGAGGCGACACATTTGACAACAAACTTTCTTTGTCCTAAATATAACAAATATTGTATAATAGACCTTTCTAAAAACATACTACACTATTGTGGTAATGAACGTAAGAGTGTGTTATGGCTAAATGTAATGGACCTTTCATAAAATGTGCCCTTTATGTGGCATGGTCTGGGATAGAGGTCATGTGGTGAATGTAATAGACCTTTCAGAAAACGTGCCTTTTATGTGGCATGGTCTGGGATAGAGGTCATGTGGTGAATGTAATAGACCTTTCAGAAAATGTGCCCTTTATGTGGCATGGTCTGGGATAGAGGTCATGTGGTGAATGTAATAGACCTTTCATAAAACGTGCCTTTTATGTGGCATGGTCTGGGATAGAGGTCATGTGGTGATTGTAATTGACCTTTCAGAAAACATGCCCTTTATGTGGCATGGTCTGGGATAGAGGTCATGTGGTGAATGTAATAGACCTTTCATAAAACGTGCCTTTTATGTGGCATGGTCTGGGATAGAGGTCATGTGGTGAATGTAATAGACCTTTACAATAAACCTTTACCTTTCAAACAAAAAATTGTGTCCTACATTGGTGTGGTCTAGAATAGCATGGCGAATGTAAATACACATTTTTTGATAACCTGCATCCTCTTGTTAACAGGGATATCACCACATATATCTCACCCACCTTTCTTTGTTAAATAGTCTAGTACAGATATCAGGGGTATCACCACATATATCTCACCCACCTTTCTTTGTTAAATAGTCTAGTACAGATGTCTGGGGTATGACCACATATATCTCACCCACCTTTCTTTGTCTCAAATGAGACTCTTTCTGCTTGGTTAGATATTTATTGTTCTTCAGTTCTTTCTGTATGGCTTCCAGCAGTGCTTTCATCCAGACATCACCAATAGGCATAGATGCATTAGGTGGCTTTAGTTTGACAAACTTCTCTTCAATAGCAGAAACTGTACTATCACAGGACTCAGCCAACTTACAAGTTTCTTCACATCTATGTACACAAATACAGTTAAAATCATGATGTAATATTATACCCCAGTATCACAAATTTATAGAGAGTTGCATCCCTTCTTTCAAGTGCTCAATGTTGGAGGTAGCTACAGCTGATTAAAAGGATAGAAAACAATGGTAAGTTGGTATTGTTAAATTTAAATGCACCACCACTTCTATAAAGAGGTAAAATTGGTGCTAAATTACAACAAATATGTAACTTTTTTCGTTTCCTTAGTTTTATCAAGTTACTCATTCCATCTTACAGGTGTCTTCAATATGCACTTGATTTTGACATTATACCAAAAGGTCAAAGGTCAAAAATTGGGAGGGGGGGGGTTAACATCTTTGTTATGATGTACACTTATATAGTTAGTCTTTATCATAGTTTCTAGTGTAAGGCACTTTTTACTTCATTGTATTTCTTGTTGATAAACTACAATAAATCATTATTTCAAACTGAATGATATTGATAAACAAATCAAAAAATCTTTGAAAAAAATTTGTCATAATTTTCATTTGGTTTGCATATTTCTTTGTTTTTTACCTATCTAAATTAGTATTTTGTTTGTATAAACCTTATTTCAT
Source organism: Glandiceps talaboti (assembly GCF_964340395.1). Lineage (NCBI taxonomy): Eukaryota > Metazoa > Hemichordata > Enteropneusta > Spengelidae > Glandiceps > Glandiceps talaboti. The sequence continues at coordinate 5,460,721 of NC_135553.1, read as the reverse complement.
GTTACATTTGTAATTTGAGAAAGTGAATGTCACTTATAACAATTTGACCTTTGACCTCCCTAGTAAAGCAGACCTGTTATATACTCTACAAAGAAATTTACAACAATTTTCACATTTTTAATTTCTGTCATTTTTTTCAAGAAACCTTGTTTGTTTTTCTTTAGCAGTTAATAAATTTCTACTCTACTCTTTCTGTTCTTAATTCATACAAAACCACTTCTTTCACTTTGTATCTAACTTAGTCAACTGTATAGTCACAATAAATTATTCTAAAAATGTCTAAATTTTATTACAACATCATTCACGAGACTGTCAAATATCACTTTATCATTGACAATGGAAATCACAAACTGTGAAACAAAACGTCGCCTGGTTCGACAAAAATCTCATTAACATTGCCAGTTTTTGTCTGACCAGACAAAATATCTCTTTGATGTTGTAAATGTTCTCGTCTGGCTCGACAACAATCTAATTAATATTTCCACAAGTTCTGGCACAACAAGAACTGAACTACAATTGATACATTTTAGTCAATTGACTGTCTCAAAAATATCAAAGAACGTGCCAGACCTAAGGTTTACCAGGCGAGACATATGAATTTGGTGTTGATCTCCTGAAGATAATGGTAGCTCATGCAAAGAAAGTGTAACAATATCGGTAAAGATGTTTGTCATGCCAGACAATTGACGAAATGCTGTTGGTAAGATTTTTGTCTAGCCAGCCGATAGAATGTAGCTTTGTTAATGAGATTTTTGTTGAGCCAGACGATGTTTTGTTTCAGGGTTTATGATTTCTGTTGTATTTCTATTGTTTGGTCATCATAAACTGAAAACTGTATTACTTATAGCCATAAAACTGTTTTCTTTCACTTTGTTTGCCAATCCTTCACCATACTGTACATAATATTCATGGGGAATTCCCACTACCTCAAATTACCTGGTAACAAGCCAACTCCAGGAATCCAGTCACATGACAACAACAGGGTCATTTAAGTCCATGGTTTTATACAATATGGCTGTTCAGTCATACTGCCAGTTAAGCATACTCTCACCTTTACTCTCTGAGAAATGACTTATAAAAGGTTCGCCTTGGGGAGTTCTGATAACATACTATAGCCTTATTGTAGGTGACCACAATGGCGACAGCCAAGCCTACATTTTTGGAGAAAATTGACGAGCATTTTCTCCTATGCAGGATTTGTTCTGGGAGGTACAAGAATGCTAAGATGCTGCCATGTTTGCACAGTTTTTGTGCCGATTGTTTAGAAACACTGATACAGGAAACAGGGAAGCTAATATGCCCTCTTTGTAGAAGAACTCATTCTACAGTGGGAGGAGTGGAAGAACTGTCCAACAACCTCTTTGTAAATGAATTGGTAATACAGTTCCACCAACGAGACATAGAATCAGCAAAAGAGAAGAAATGCCAAGGTTGTCAAGAAGGGGAGGTCAGGGTGAGGTGTCTTGACTGTGCTGTCTCTCTTTGTGATACATGTTCTCGAACACACAAGATTCTACCAACAACACGTACACACTCTATCCTACCCATTGAAGAATATGAGAGTGCAAAGGTCGATGACCCCACCTCAGTTCTATCCCCAATCTACTGTACCAGTCACCCTGACAACCAGGTCAAATTCTACTGTGATTCGTGTGAAAAGATCATATGTTTAGAGTGCACTGTAGTGGATCACCCAAGACCAGAACACCAGTGTAGTTATTTGAAGGATGCAGCTGCTGGCTTTACTAAAGAACTAGCAGACATTGTTAACAAGATGAAGGAGAAGGAAAAACACATTAACACCAGCAAAACTACAGTGCAGCAAACAACAGAATCACTGGATAGATGCTACAAAACTGAACAGACCAAGGTAAACAAACACATCCCGAAAGTTAAAGAAGAGATCATCAAAAGAATAGATGAGAATGGAAGGATGGTGTTGAAAGAGATGACGGATGAATACAAGAGACGACAAACAAACCTGACAGCACAACTGAAAGGGTTGGATGGTACAGAGAAAGACCTGACTAATGCCATAGAGTATGCTGAACACCTGATGCATTATGGGAATGCAGTACAGATGATGTCAGCAAGGAAAGGTATGGTGGCCCAGACTCTGCAGTTGATGAGAATGGAGACAGAGACTGGACCAGTGGAGGATGACTACATGGAATTCCATGGTAACGATGACTTCTGTCAATCTACGCCACTTGGAACTGTACAACTCATACCTGACATGTGTCTAACCGATGTTCCAAAGTTGGCAAGAGTTGGTGAAGAGATACATGTAACACTGACTGCCAAACATAATGAAATGAGGAGACAGATGGGGTCAAGACATAAACCTGAAATCAAAGCTGAGATGAAGACACCGGATAAGAAGACGCAAGACATGACAGTAAGACACAATAGAGATGGAACATTCTCATTAAAGAGTCAGATAGAGATAGAAGGAGATTATCAATTGTCAGTGTCAGTTTGTGAGAAACCAGTAAAGGGGTCACCTGTCAATGTCAAGGTTGTGCCACAGGAAAGGTTGGTACGTAAATTTGGAGGGAAGGGTTCAGGGAATGGGCAGCTCCACTGGCCCTGGGGGGTAACCATGACAAAGAGTGGGAGTATGATAGTGGGTGATCAGGATAACTACAGGTTACAATTATTCAGTTTACAAGGGCAGCATCAACGATTCATTCAATTCCCTGATTTCAGCAGTCAATTCTCACCTAGATATTCTGCTGTATCAGAGGATGGTACCATTTTCACCACAGACTATGGGAATAAGCAGATTGTTGTCTGTGATGAGAATGGTAAATTAATCCGATGCTTTGGGAAGTCTGAGTTGATGGGTCCCTTTGGTATAGCTATTAGTCCATACAATGGTAAAGTTTATGTGGTTGATAAAACATCACACTGTATAAGGATATACAGTCAGAATGGTGTATACATCAAATCATTTGGCAGTAAGGGATATGCAGCTAGTCAGTTTGTTAACCCCTACTGTATCACCATTGAAAGCAGTCAGGGTAATGTGTATGTGTCAGATGCTAGTAGTCATGCTATAAAGGTATACAGTGCTGATGGTGATTATCTGTATTTCTTTGGTTCCATTGGAAGTGGTAATGGTCAGCTACAACGCCCAGAAGGTCTAATTACAGACAAACACAATAATGTGTATGTCTGTGATTATGGCAATGACCGAGTACAGAAATTCAACTCACTGGGTAAATTCATCAGTGTGGTTGATTGTGGTACAGATCCACCTATTCGTCCTGTCAGTGTTTGTATCACTGATGAGGAGCCAGTTGGTAAGATAATCATTGTGGAGCAAGACATCCACTCCATCAGGGTTATTATGCAGTAAATGTTACTGTAGTACCAGGGATAGAAGTAGTGATGTCTACATCAAACCTACACTATACAGTGTTACTGTAGTACCGGGATAGAAGTAGTGATGTCTACATCAAACCTACACTATACAGTGTTACTGTAGTACCGGGATAGAAGTAGTGATGTCTACATCAAACCTACACTATACAGTGTTACTGTAGTACCGGGATAGAAGTAGTGATGTCTACATCAGATCTAGACTATACAATGTTACTGTAGTACCGGGATAGAAGTAGTGATGTCTACATCAAACCTACACTATACAGTGTTACTGTAGTACCGGGATAGAAGTAGTGATGTCTACATCAAACCTACACTATACAGTGTTACTGTAGTACCGGGATAGAAGTAGTGATGTCTACATCAGATCTACACTATACAGTGTTACTGTAGTACCGGGATAGAAGTAGTGATGTCTACATCAGATCTACACTATACAGTGTTACTGTAGTACCGGGATAGAAGTAGTGATGTCTACATCAGATCTAGACTATACAGTGTTACTGTAGTACCGGGATAGAAGTAGTGATGTCTACATCAGATCTACACTATACAGTGTTACTGTAGTACCGGGATAGAAGTAGTGATGTCTACATCAAACCTACACTATACAGTGTTACTGTAGTACCGGGATAGAAGTAGTGATGTCTACATCAGATCTACACTATACAGTGTTACTGTAGTACCGGGATAGAAGTAGTGATGTCTACATCAAACCTACACTATACAGTGTTACTGTAGTACCGGGATAGAAGTAGTGATGTCTACATCAGATCTAGACTATACAGTGTTACTGTAGTACCGGGATAGAAGTAGTGATGTCTACATCAGATCTAGACTATACAGTGTTGTATAAATATACAAAGGAATGTAAAGTTTTACAAATAACACATTTTATATAATACTTTTATATAAGACATGTTAAAATGACTACTCTGTCAAATCAGAGTTAGAATGAAAAAAATGTTGTCTGACATGACACCTAAATCATCAATCCACATTAGTAAACACCACAAAATATTAAGTGTGGGTGGACAGTCTTATCTCCACATTAACTTTCAACCATATATTGGACTGAATATTATCACAAATTTTAAGTTTTCATAAAGAATAGGACCAATGTAATTTACTTCAAATTTAAAAATCATAATTTCTGAATAAACTTTCACATACAGCTAAAATAGGCAGTTTTGTTAGAAAACTATGTAACATACACATTAACAATCAAAGTTGATTATTTGTAAGTTTTGGTTGTTGTTTTACTTGATAGATAACATCACATTTACTGTCAAACACAGAATGGGGAGTCTAAATAGTTGAGTAAACATAAACAAACCTCTCCCAGCAATCACAACCCTGCTGTGTTCAGCGGTAAAGTGCTCTTGTCAGACACCCACTGTCAATGCCTTCAGGAAGAACCTTAAAACATACTTGTTCGCGAAAGTTTTCAATATTTAACGGTACAGCACCTCTGCACTCTACCTCGTATTGGATAAAGGTGCTCTATAAATTTTTTCATTGATTGATTGTCTCGTGACTTAAACTGGCTAAACAATCTGTTAATAATGACCATTAAGATCATTAAATGTATCTGTTTATGTATAGTTTCCTTACAAACACTTTGTTCCAGCTGTAACTAGTCTAACAATTTCCACTATGTAGAAATCATGAATTCAGAAACCCTGTTGATTCCAAATACGGATAAATTTAACATTGATCCTTGAGATTTTGTTATTATTTCTGTCATATCTACTTGAGGTGAAAAAGAAATCTATCATGGTTCCGATAATTGACTTTATACAAAGTTCTCTTCTGATTTTGACAAATTGATAAGATAGAACACATCCATTTTGAAGTTACACAGAGACTGTAATATCATGAAATTCTGTAAATTGTCATTGCTTTCTAAATCACATGTTAACTTGAAATTACCTGTATTAATATTACTAAACAACATCTAACAATTTATATCGGAGTGGTTAAAATTTGCTACATGCATATTTTTAACTGTGGACAAAATGTGTACTTGTAACTCCAGTAAAGTTGAGCAATTTTTTCACAGTTTTTGTTCTGTTTTTCATTGTATTTGTTGACTCATGTATGATCTCCTGGTGACTTTATAAACACCTTTAGTATTTACTACATATTAACAAAATATAGACACAGGATTAAATGGTCACTACCATCTTCAGATCTAAGAAGTTTGTGATTTTACTGGACAAAAGTAATTAATCTATATATGTTTATAGTGTTATAAAACACAATGTATCTCTGGTGAAATGATGGATTCTGACTTTTAAATTGAATAATTTCTTCTAGTATAAGAGCAATTTTGATCATATTAAAATATTGTATAATTCATGGGATCAAGGTACATAAAAGTGTCAATTCACTGTTTTATCTAGATACATCACTCAATACCGTGTTCAACTCAATGAAATGTACATATTCTGTATAATGTTTAGGTTATGAAGTATACCGATACACATGTTTGCTATCTTTGATACAGCCACATTTCAAACCAATAATTTGGGTAAAAGACCTTTGAGAACACAATCAACAGCTCCAGCAAGTCTTTACAATGAAAACATCATACTGTTGGATTTGATTCTGATGATGCTATAAAATAAATGATTTAATTGTATATTCTATATCTTGGTGTATATTTCATATTGTGTATGGAGCACACACCCCCCCCCTCCCACCAAAATAAAATGCACATACTGTTCAGTTATTTTACTGTCATGTCAAATCTAGAATCTAGTCACTATTATCATACTTGTTTACATAGTCTTTGCTATAGACAATCCAGCATGATTTGAGGACAAGCAAGATCAGAACATGCTGGGAGATAAAAAGTCACATATTGTCCTGGCGAGTGTGCAGAAATGGATAAAAAAAACATGGCAAGTAGTAGTTTTAGGCCAACAACTTGACTTACAATGTAGAACAATCAAATCAGCTGGTTGACACGTTCATTGTCATCTTGGTCAAGATAACGACTCATTACTGAGGAGACACTGCATTGTTACATTGAACTGTTGGTAAAAATGAAATTTATGCAGTTTTTAGATTCAAGTAAGGAACACAATGCCCTTTGTGCACTAACTGGAATAGGCATGGAGTAAATTACCTTTTAAGAAGTGTTAGGAAGTTGGCGTCAGCATTAACAGCTTCCTGTGTTCTTGTACGTCTTGCTTCAAAATGTAAGATAGCATTACACAGAGAGATGACATCATTGGTTCTCTTGCCATTAACCTGTTGAGATTCAATAAGTGTGCTAATGTCATCCATTTCATCACATTTTGTTCATTTTGAACACTAGGACAAAGAACTGCAAACAGTGAACATCTAGATTACCGAATACTAAATTTAGACTCTCTATACCCTACTAAATATTTTATGCCAGGTCTTGTAATGAAAAAAGAATCTATTTTCATCTCCAAGACAATGATACTGTATACTGCCCTCAGGCATTGAATTATTGCAATGGATTCCTTAGAAACTCAAGTTACTTACCGACACAAAGCTAGTTCTCTTCTCCATTGCTTCTTCAATGTTCTGCAGCACTGAGTTGAGAGATGGATTAGCACCTGCTGCCCACTTCAGTCTCTGTTGTATACTGCCCTCTAGAGTTGAGTATTTCTCCTGCACTCCATTTATAGCTGTTTCTAATGATGTTAGCATTTGAACTCGTTTGCGGATGTCTGACATCACATTAGATCTTGTTGGTGTGACGATGGGGCTGCTATGGTGACCACTCTGCAGTAGGACATCCTCATGCAACCACTGATATCTTGCAAGTTGTAGCTGTGCTCTCTGTATACTGGCCTGGGCTGCAATGATGTTACTATCAAGTCGTCTTTAATATCAACAGTCAAATGAAAATGTAAAGAAGGAATATTATGCCTTTCACAGATTTGACTGACAACTTGGACTTTTTCTATTTTACAAGGGTAGTACTGTATAAATTTGCTCTCAAGGCTCTGCACAACTTACTAGTATTTTTGCTTTATTTTGAAAACTTATCAAACATTCACAACTGACAGAGCAGACAAATCTCATCAAATAACATGCAACAGGCCAAAATAGCAAGACATTCATTTGTGTTTTCAATACCAGCATCGGTATAATTTCAATATCTGTAACAATGAGGTAAGAAGGTCAAGTGTATCAACATCAAATGTATCAACAAGTAACAAGAAGTCAGAAGAAAGATAAATATATGAAACAGTCCAGAGACTAAAATTTAAAGAGGGCAGAACCCGAAACTTAAAAACTTTTCAAGATCAACTCCAATAGAGGATTGCTAATCCAATACATGTTAAACAGTGTCAACATTTTCATAGCTAAAGGGTATAAATCTACACACAAAATAAAACAAACACTCAAGAGTTTCTGTAACTATACAATACCTGGCCAAGTCCTGCTTCTTCCATGCTGTGTCACTAGTACTGGTCAGTGCACTGGCTTGACTCAGATGACCAGAGGAGAAGTTCAACTGCATACATTTATCAACTGCCTTCTTACACATCTCCTCTACGGAAACTTTACAATCCACACCAATATCCTTGGTATTCACCATGGCGACAACATCCAGTCCCAAACCATCTATATACAGGCAGATAGTGTAACCAAGGGCTTGAGATGGTAGACCAATTAACTGTCAAAGACATATAAATAAAGTTGATTAGCATTGAAATCACCTTTAATTAATTCAAAAAGTACACACGTATGACAGTATTCTCTGAAAGGAAATTACAGGTAAACTATGTATATGGTTAATTTCCTATTACAAGTGTATATGGTGGAGATATTTTGTTTTACATACAGTGCATGCATGAACCTAAGAAGAGCAATTCCTGAATTGTCACTTCAAATCATGGTTATACATGATGTAAGAAATGAATGGATGAATGAATGAATGAATGAATGAATGAATGAATGAATGAATGAATGAATGAATGGATGGATGGATAGATGAAAGAATGAATGAATGAATGAATGAATGGATGAATGAATGAATGAATGAATAAATAAATAAATAAATGAGTACAGACCTGTCCCCTGACAAAGTCAGCAATGAATCTCTTGATAGGTTTAGATAGTTGTTCATCATGATACAGATTGAGAGATGCATCGATGGAATCCAGTGTGTACAGAGGAGTGTTTTGTCCATTTACCATCATACCACCATTGGATAGGTGATACATATCACTGTGATCACCTGGTTGAATACAAACACAGAAATCTACCTATAAACTCAAATTTTGTTGTCTCTACACCCCATCAGGACTATTACTGAGGAGTCTCTATTGATTACAATAATTTGGGTCTTTTGTAAAAACTGAAAACTGACATAAGGTGGCTTGTGATAAAATTTCATAAAAATACTCATTTTGTTCTCTACATCCAAGTCACTTTTTAACTTCACTTTCATGACATACATGGATCCATAAAATTTTCCTCTTCTTTTTTTACTAGTCTTTGACTCCTGTATTCATATTTCTTATCAATGCCTTCCTAAATTATGTTATTTTATCAACTTCTAGTCTTTTTATTTTATTTTTGTCCTTTTCACCAAGAATTGTTAACGAAACGTGTGTTCATGTACACACATGCGCAAGCAAGAATGAGAGACATAGATAGATAGACAGACAGACAGACACATGCTGGCATGCATGTACACGTGCATGCAAACACACACAAACACACACACACACACACACACACACACACACACACACACACACACACACACACACACACACACACACACAGAGTTTACCTTGCTTACCTTTGAAAGTATAGGCATGTTGCTTACACAGTGAAAAAAAATCCTGCATAGCCTGCAATCTTTTGATGAAGAAAATATCAGCCAGAATCTGTCGTGTGCTGTCAGTAAAGATATAACACTGCAGTGATCTAGCTTCCCTAATCACATCAATTTTATTCCACTCTGGTGTGACAACAAGACGGTTAAAGCAGTCCAGTAACTCACTGAAAACAGCATCTATCTGAGTAAAGAGGCCATTGAAACCAGCCAGCAACATCTGTCCAGCTGTCATGTCTGACGTATGTATTTCTGTCTTACTAGACACTGGTAGGATAAGATGCTGGAATTTCTCTCTGAGTGCCTGCACCACTTCAGTGATGGAAATACTGACCTAGAGAAGGGAAAAAAAAAACTAATTTTGTGACTCTGTAACCCTTCCTTAATGAAATATTTCTGATGAAAGCAGTGTTGTCACCCAGGTTATAAGGTTAGGCAAGTCACTCTAAGTGGCTGTACCTAATCTGTGATGAAAATACTGACATATACATCCAATATCTGACAACTATACTTCAGCCACTGATCAGCCATTATTAAATAATGCATCTATCATGTCAGACATGTTACAACTAAGTGACAAAGCTGACCCCATCCATCATATCAACTTTTAAAATATCAAAATCAAGAACATCAAATTAAGTTTAACATAGTGGTGTATTTGACCTCTCACCTCCATTCCCAATGTAAGATGTTTGAGATTCAATTCTAGTTGTTGTAGTATAGCCTCTAGTGGCAGTCCATACTCCAATGAGAAGTCTTCTAATGTCTCTATACAATCCAACACTGAGGGCTCCTCACTCTGGATAGTCTTCATGGATTCTGGTAAGATGATGGTTCTGAAGCTATTGTTCAAATCCTGGAAATACAAAGGAATGATTTTATCCTTACGTTATGTCACCACTGATATCCTTAGCATAGTCATTGATTTCCCAACAAGACAAACTGACAATTCTTGAAATTCAAATATAAATACCATGCACAATTACTTATCAACATTTAATGTTCATGTTTTTTAGGATTGCCAGTAAAAGTAATATTGTAATTCAGAATCAAATCTGAATTTAGAATAGTAAAGGCACTGATAAACAAGTGACCCATTCTTTCCTTCCCTTCTCTTTCTCACATATCCTCCTCCTCTCTTAGTGACTTTCAAGTAGAGCTTTGTGGACTATGTTAGAGGCTGGGACAGTCTCATCCTCCACCCTCACCCCCTCACTGCCTCGAAGTGACTTACCAGCAGAACTTTGTAGACTATGTTGGAGGCTTGCACTAACTAGACCCCCTCCTACTGTCAAAGTGACTTACCTGTAGAGCTATGTATACTTTGTTGGAAGCTGAGACTGTCTGTATCACATTCTGAACAATTTCAGACATTGGTATCTAATGAAAATACAGATGGAAAAATTCACCGTTAAAAGTTTGAATGAGATTTTCAACACAGAAATATGTAACACTACTTTCACTAACTGTTAATACAATTTATGTAACATATGTAAATACAAATGCAATAATGAGATAAAACACTGTGGTAAAAATGAAATACAAAGTTGATGCATTAAAACTCACCAAGGGATGTTCTTCTAGTAAACCTACAAAATGGGATACATTTCCACTCATACTGCACAGCTCTTCTAGGAACCAACTGCCATCCCTAGATGTCAGGTCCATCAAACGATCACCAGCACCTGGGGAAAAAACAAACAGAACAGGGACAAAATGAAATCCAAGTTGTTTGTCTGCTATAACACAGTATAAAAATTAATGAAATAAAGGTTCAATTGGTATGTTAGGTTGAATATTGAAGTGTTTCTATCTACTGTACAAGACGTATGCAGACAAGTTGGACTGTTGGATTCCATCCTTTCTTTTGAGGATTTTCCAAGTCATCTTTTCAAAACAAGAAAGTAAACCACTTCCTTTCATTCCCCCCATCCATTCCTATATCTTTTTCTACCTCTTTCCTTTTCCCTCATTATCCATAAACCATTCCCTAAAAACACTGACTGTGTCCGTTACCTGCTGCGGCACCTTCCATGACCAGGGCCCTTCTATTGAGAGCACACAGTGCTGTGACAATAACAGATGTCAGGCTGGTTACACCACCAATGCCATTTTCTGTAATACAGAATTCAACAAGGTTGGGTTACATGATTGGCCAATGATCTTTGAAATAATTTTCATTCATCTTGTTTTCATCAAGGTATGTTTTCAGAACATAGGCTGTGAAGACACTGTTAGATAGATGATGAACTCACCCTGTACAAATTTCTTGATAGTGACATTAGTTTCTTTGACCACAACAGACAGCATGTTTGTCTCAGCATTTTCTTGACTTCTTCTATCAATCAATTTGACGAGTTTGGCATTGTCTTCAGCCAGGATATTTTGTAGTTTTAGTTCAGTATTGTACACACGTTTCATCTTGTCTGGCTTCTTAGTATTACCATATTTGACTTCAAACTTGCCGAATACCGTACCACAGCTGAAATGTGACAAAGAACAAATGATCTTAAGACTTCAGTCATGTTAGTCTTGCTGTATTTGACTTTAAAACTTGGCAAACACTGTCGGTGTTAGTGTTACACAGCTAAAATTTAACAAAATGGATTCTCCTGTAGTTCAAACCTACAAAACACATAAAATATACATGTAAAACCACCTTTTCTGTAAGCATAAGGGACCATGAAGGATTTTCTCTTACAAAGAGTTATCATTTGATTGCAGATTGCAATCTGGATGGAAATCATTCATTGCATTAATGATTAACATTCTTTCATCAATTTTATCAACAAATAATTGGTCCAACCAAGTTCTCTTTCCAATGCTAACATATGAAAACATTATTTCAAATCTATACAGGATAAACAATGAACTACAAAGTACTGTTAATCTGATGTTTTCTTGACAAGAACATTTTGTGAACTTTTAGGTCCTTTAGACTTCATCTTGTGCATTGTTGGGGGCTGGTGTATTAAAACATATGTACAAAATGGCTCACAAATGGCAACTGTAATAATATCAAGTTATTTTCAAGTTTACAATAATCTCAAAGTAAAAACATTGGGTATATAAATCATCAGTTGAAATACCAAATATTAACATCCAAACCTGTGATGTCTCACTGATAAAAATACAAAAAAAAGAAAAAGAAGATGTATGAGAGGCCGCATTTCCATGGTCAAAACCTTTCACTGTTAATATGAAATGTAAACTTACATGAAAATAAAAGGAATACTTACGTTTCTGTATTAAAGTTAGATACGAGTTCTTGCAACCACTGCTGCCAGTCATAACATCGATTCTGATCAGCAAATGAAACAGGAAACTACAGGGGAGTAGAAATAATACCACTGTAACTATATTAATCTGGTGTATGTAGTTTTGACAAACTAACTCAAACTATTATTGCAACATGTTGACATAATCTATCAATGGAGGGTAATATGGAAGGTATAAATTGAATGCACTTGTAAGTCTATTACAGTGACATCACTGATAAAGTTTTCTTAGCCAATCAAAATGCTTTATAACCTGCAATGAATTCTGGGAATTGAGTTAAGGACATAGGAGGTGGGGAAGGGGGGTTTGGGGGCACATACTCTTACCTGAGACACTATGGTTCCATAGCTGTGTAATACATCTAAACAACCTCTCAGTAACTGTTGTCTTTGATGTATCAGATTGGACAGTTCACTCTCAAGTTGTTCACATTGTACAACAGTCTGAGTCTGTCCAGCTGTTTGTAAGAATTCAGTGGCTGCGATGTAACTTGGAATACCTACGATGGAAAAAGATTTAGTCAGTAAGAGATACTGAAAGCTGTAAAGCAATACATTTATTTCTACTTTCAATTCTATGCCATCTCATCGAGGTCCATTCAGTAACTCAACAAGGATGCCAACAAACAATGCACATCTAGATTCTACATTCTACCTGGCCTCCTTTACAAATCATTTGTTGGGGAATAAAGTACACTGTACCCTGGGGATAGGCAGAACTCATTCAATTGTGGCAATGACAAAATCATTACATTAAACAAATTGCTATCTTCATTTTAACAGTATCTTGTTGACAGTAGATTTAATTTTCTAAACAGTATTTTGCAATGATGTCATTTCACAATTTATATATTTATACAGACTGACATCAATCAAAAACTACAGTCTGGTATTTTCACTTTTAAGTTTTCGTTTGAAAACAGATGTCAATGAAAATGATTAAATATATCAGCTATAAGTAAAACCAAAGTACATCTATATGATCAGAATATTTTGACACAACAGATACAGGTGGTAATCTCAAAGAATAATGTACATTTGTCAACCAAACATTAAATTTATAGACTATGTAATGCACTGTATATTTGAAGGTATGAATAGGTTTATCAAAACACTATCTGTGAATGGACAGGTGCTACTACAAGTACTAATGAAAACACCTATACTTTCATGAAATCAGACACATAGTGATTACTGTGGTCTAATGAATGCTGCCCACTCTACACTTTAACAGGGGGCCAATCTTGGAATACCATAAACTGACATGCATTATAAAGACTAATACTTACCAAAGTCTAGAGGTTTAGCCAATTCAGTACACATGGTAGCTATGTGTGTTCCCCTGACAGTGTCCAACGCCTTGATATGCTGTGTATGCCATGTTTCACACTCGTTTAGTTTATCCTGTATACTTTGTTGGACACTGGTCTGAGCTGACAACACTTTAGTATGGTCATCATATCTACGTAGAGAGAATTACAAAGGTAGGAATATCACCTTGTTATTTTCTTTTCTTATTTTCACTAGTCACTACACTGAAATATTCATTTAGCCATTTGACACAAATCACGGCAAGCATTATGAAAACATACATATCCACAAGTTTTGCAATAAATGCCTTTACAGATAAAGTACTTTTAAAAGTTGTGTATATATGTTATGATCTTGAAATGGCATGATTAGCAGCTCCCATCATTTCAGTTTCAAACTGTAAAGCATGCTGATACAGAACTACTTAATGTTTGACAACAATCACATGAATGAAGTCCTTAGGAAAGTACAGTTACTACTAACTTACCTTTTCTGCAAGGAATGTAGTGAGTGTTTTTTATCAGCCAATGCTGCATCCAGTGTAGATTTCTGAGTAGTCAAGTTCTCATGAATGTTAGCAATTCTTGTGATGTCTTCCTTTACATTACCATAGGCCTGCATGGAGTCACGTAGTTTACCTAGAGACAACACCAATTCATCCCTGCAAACAAACAAATAACACCAAAATGTCTATGTGAAGGAGCAGCACATAGTTCCTTAAGTCACTTTAAATACTCAAAACCTCACTCAAAAGTAACTAATAACAGTAAAATTGCTTGTTATTAAACAACTAATTTAGTAACATTATCCAGCATACTTTGCTTTATCCAATCACATCTTGTCATTTTATCTAGCCAGCTCATGAATTTAAAAGAGACAGAAGTTTTAAATTTACTGAACAGTACACATGAACTTTTAAAATCTTGACATGTGATACATGTATTGTGAAATATAATAGCTATGTAACAGGTAAGCACTCAAACAAGTGTCTATGCATAGACCATCCACCAAAGTGATGTAGGGTCTATGGTCTAAGTAATGTTACTTATTTATTAGTCATCCTAATTTTCATTCCAATACTGAAAACCAACAATGTTATGAATCATTTCAGATTTCAAGAATTTTTTTTTTCATTTATTGATTTCACCAGGAAATCAAAAAAATATATAAAATTAAATTAAGTCAAAGAATATTCAATCAAATACATCAGTAATTCCATGGACCTGATGGGGGTTGTAGAAATAGTTCTACACAACTAGTCTAGCCCACAACCCTTAAAGAATGAGTTAAGTAAATAACTAAATAAATAAATACACAAATCTAAAAGATATGAGACAGACCTGTTCTTCAACCAATGTCCTTTCATTTCAGCCACTCTAGATGAGAACAGACTCCTTGTAATCTCTCTCTCCATTTCTTCTTTGGTTTGTCTGCCTTCAGTGATGGCTGGATTGAGCTGCCCTCCTCCATAGAAGGCACTGGCAAAGCCGGCCTCATTTCCAGTGGTCCAATCTACTAAGGGGTCATACACAAAGGCCTCTAACAATGTGAGGAGTGTTTCTCTGCCTTTACGCATGGTTTTCAACACCTGTTCACATGACAGTCTGAAGACTCCCTGAAAATATTAAGTGTGTTGACATAAATGATTAACAGTAGGTTTTGACGGATACTGATTATAAACCAAAGACATGGATCCCTAAAAGTTCTCCTTTACATGGAATTCCTACAGAAATCTTTGTGTTGATGGATAACATTAGCGTTTGGTATCACAAAGTGTTTCCAACTTTAAATGTAATAAAAAAAAACCCTTTCCCACTTCCTAAATTCCAGTGTTTACACAGATTTTAAACAAATGCAGTCTTGAATGAACATAAAGCTCGGGTACTGTAACAGGGTAATGACATCACCAGTTTCAGGGTCAAAAGGTCAGAAAATGACCAGGCAATTACATCATCAATTTAAGGTCATGGGGTCAGCAATCACTTACTTCTGTGGCTGTAACACCAAGAGCTGCTTCTATGTTAGGAGTCATCCTAAATGGTACTTTCTCTGGTACTCTTAGATTTCTGCCTTTTTCAAAGCATACGTTGTAGTCAATATGAACCACCTACAGAGAATGAAATACAGTTGAGTGTATCTGTGATGATAGGTGCTGACCATCTCTTTGAATGAGATATTGTACATGTATGTTCTGTACCTCTATGTGGACATTTTCCTCTCTTGATACCCTCTACACTTTCCATCTACTGATGGCAACACCTAATGAATGTTATTTAACTATGTGGCATAACTTGAGTTAGTGAGCTTTGTAATGTTAATTGACATGGTATGTTTTTTCACTGCATCAGTTCTGTACTGTGTAATCTTGTCAGCACTTACCTCTCCAGTCAGTAGATCTACCATCTAATCCAAGTGTCTATCACCAAGTACTTACCCTTTCAAGTCAGTGTTTCTACCATCACATTATCCAAGTGTCTATCAGTATCACCAAGTACTTACCTCTCCAGTCAGTAGATCTACCATCACATAATCCAAGTATCTATCACCAAGTACTTACCCTTTCAAGTCAGTGTTTCTACCATCACATTATCCAAGTGTCTATCACCAAGTACTTACCTCTCCAGTCAGTAGATCTACCATCACATTATCCAAGTGTCTATCACCAAGTCCTATTATGTAGCCAATCATTGACATGACAGCTGTGGACCTAGCATAGCTCTGTGTTATCTGCCACCATTCTGATGCACCGCTACATGCACACCACAATTCCCTACAGATGAAAGTAGAGTGTAGGTAAACGATCAAGACTATACTAACCAACATTGATGTAATGACAATGAAGAAACCATGTTACTCAGTATGAAACATTGGTTGATATTCTATCTTGTGATATGATAGATGTTTTAATCATGGTATATCAAAGAAACAGCATAGAATAAGACTACTTTCAAATTTCATATTTTAGAATCTCAGTTTCATTTTGACATCTTTTCATTCTGACATTGTTATATGTTGGAAAGTAGACGCTGCAGTTTAGTACAGACGGACACTATAACTTACATAAGATTGTGTTAGAAGATTCTAATGGCAGTACTGGAGACACAAGTATCTAAAACGATTGCCAATAAGTATACTTAAAAATATTCAGACTCTCAAGTTCCATCACATTAATATTTTGATTGTCGTCAACTTCACTTAAACCCCAACTCTTTACTTTGTGCTAAGCTGAGTCTTCAGGTGATGGAGATGACTTATGCAACTGGTGAAAGTTTTATCAAGTTAGCTTTGACAGAGTGAATCATTAATTATGGTCATGTCATACCTAGCTAAAAGGTCCCTGGGTGTTTCTTCCATCAGTTCTAGTAATACTTGTCTCAGCACATTCTGTGGCCACTCTTTACGAGATGACAGATCTGTTATACCCTGTAACAATGACAAAAATATGTCAATACATCTCTGCCAATAATTTCTACATTCGAACAGTAGAAACCACTTTCTTACACATTCATTACAATTCATTACATTTTTTATATCTGTGAATGTTGATTTCTGGTAGACAATTCTGTAAGACCATGTTTGTAATTAACTTTATTACATGGCCAGAAACACAGTACAGTCTTAACAACAAACATTGCACTTTTAAGAATTCTGATATGTATTTTGATATCATTTTACTGTAACTTAACATTGAAAAGTTTACAAAACTCCTTCAAAACTTACTTTCTCCTTCAAGGCTGGTGTCATCTTGTTATAAAAGACTTCACTTGGTCTGAGTATGGGAGCTGGTTGTACAGTGGTTGTACTGCTACCCTGGAAGTGAAAATCAAGAAAATTCTTTAAAACACGAGATATGTCTCAAGTAAGACCTGTAAGGATAGCCTGTTATGGTACATCTCTTACGATGCTGATGAGACATCAGTATAAGTCAGCTTTGTTCAGATTTGAAAAACATCTTTTAACTCTGAGTAGAATTTTCATCTACAATTCATGTTATTTTCACATCATAGTAAATCTGAGTTGCAGTTTAAAAAAAAAAGGTTTCATCTCCCTTTCTTCATGTTGTCACCAAATTCCTAGTTACTGATTATGAACTTCAATGACAATTTTCAAACTCTCAAGACCACTACACACAAATAACAGCATCATCCCTATACCTGATAAGTAATGGTACAACCCTATAGCTTTTTTTCATTGGTCTAGTCTATGTGGTAGAGTGATAGAGGGGACGCAGCACTTACTTGTGCCTTGACAGCAGCTGCAGCAGCTTCTCTCTGTTGCCACCGTTTGTACAGACCAAAGAGTGGTGTGGCACCATCTACCCATTGAATGAGTCCAGATCTAGGTCCTAGAGGTGTTACTGAGTAGTGTCTAGCATGGTATAAAGACACTTCATGTCTGCAGTCAAAGAAAGAAGTACATCATGAGTAAATCATAAATTCATAATTTTCTCCTTTGAGTCTACAGTAGGAATTATGTTGATGCTGCAAAGATTTCCTTATCTATCATGGTGATTCTCATTGCACATTAAATGTGAAAAGTGTAAGTGATTAAAAATAAAATCTACATTTAAATTGTTCTGTTACAGAGGCCATACCAATCTACAAACATCAAACCATTCCAATCCATATTTACACACTCTGTCTGGCAGGTGTAGAAATTGAATGATGGCTATGTAGTAGATAGAACAAATCATAGTCATGCTAGGGGGCCTAACCCCATTCCTACCCTAACCTTACTGGAGTCCAAACCTCCTAGCTTGAATACAAATGTGTCTATTGTACTTATTTTACAGTTCTAGATTTCCTGGCAATAACTCTTTATCATTCACTAACCGTTTATTAGCCTTAGCAAACATGTTATTGACAATGGTCAGGAACTGCATGATTCTTTCATCTAGATGTAAATCTTCTAAACCTTTAAACAGATAGGTGTACTTCTGACCATCAGATCCACTGAATACCAGCTTCTTTGGTTTGGTCTTGGTTGGCAAGATAGTCACATTGTTAGAGAAAGACTCAATGGTTATGATCTGAAAATTATAAAATATACAAAAAATACAAAGTATAGTTTAAGTACTAATATACCGTAACATATACATGTATTTTGGATTTCATGTTACCTGATATAAAATGTCACAATCTAGGTGCATCATAAAAATAATAATCACCTGATTTCTTGGTTGACACCATGACTTTCATTTCTTGTGCTTCACATGCATTACTACAGATGCACATGAGAATAAGTCAACCTTCTTGTTCTATTTTGACCCTATATACCTCCTATATAGCATAAGGTACAGTTCTATTGCAGGTATCAACAATTCAAAGAATGTCTTGAATTTCCAGTGTGGCAAATTATAACTCTGAATAATTTAATAATAATTTTCTTTGTCTTTTTCAGTTTTACAAAATACACCACATTCCAGTTATGCATTTTACAACCATTTCCAAAAATATGCACCACACAAGTACATTCCGGTTTTAATAGGGAAAATGATAGTTGAGAATGACTGTAGATTTATATGATAATTACCTGGTCAGAATGGGCTGACAATCCTGGCATAGATATCACTGTATTTTTCATCTGAGCTAACTTTGGACTAATCTCATCCATCTGTAGTAAGTGAGTGGCTCTTTTAGTGGCTCTCTGCTGCAGAGAATGATGAAGCTGAAACAAAAGACAAATAACAATAAAGAATGAAAATTCTCAGTTTTTTAATATAAACTTGCAAAATGTGTCAGATATTTTTAATAGCGCAGACAGCCTTCTTCAGAGAGCATTATCAGGTAACCACATCATTGTCCTATTTAAACCATACCTAGCAGCACTGTGCATCAGCTTACATTTGTATTCAGCTGTTTTAATTAACATAGCCCAACATGAACCCAAATTTTCATCTATTTTCATGCCTTGAAAGGAGACATTGTATAAAATCTCCATACAGCTTTCCTTGGAAATTTTATGCAAAAACAGTTTCTCTACCAATAGGCAATTGCAGGTGCATCCTGAAATTCTGTTTGACTCATTGACTTGTGCCAGCTGAACTCAAATAAGCACACAAGGTGGGTAATATATTCATATGCATTATCAAACATATATAACCAGTCATTAGACACTCAGTATTATGTCATTGAACAGTGTAACATAGCAGCTGGTGATGGCTGATTTTAGATGAAATATACTAGAAAAAAAATTAATGCTACATGTTCAGAACTACCGTTGACAGTGGGTCTACAAATTGGGTTCAAATACTACAAGATTTTAATAGCAGGATATACGGTTCCATGGAAAGTTTACAAGGCCTACCTGTTTAAATTTGGTCCAACTACTATGAGGAGTGGCAGGGTGGTTTGGGTTCTGTAAAGTATCCATGGCTTTGTTGATAGACTCAGAATAGTTGTCTTGGAACCATTTCTCATTGGGTGTCTCTGCAGGCTGCTTAGTGATGGCCTGCACTTGCTCCAAGGCATACACAGTCTGAATGAAATAATGAGTGAATGAATGAACAAATCAATCAATCAATCAATCAATCAATCAATCAATCAATCAATCAATCAATCAATCAATCAACCAATCAATCAATCAATCAAACAAACAAACAAACAAACAAACAAACAAACAAACAATGTGGATGAAAGTATGGTGTACACTTATGCAATTGACATAATTTCCTCTACTGCTATTTCTATCACAAATCTAAAAGCATAGTACTATGTGTCTAACTTGAAATGATAAATCCTGACAAACTTACAGGTCTAAGTATAGCATTGTGTTTCTCTCTGATAATAGCCATCTTTTCATCCTTGGTCAATGTACTGTTATTAAGAACTCTCTTGATTTCATCCTCAAGCTGGGGCATCCGTCTCCTGTGATTGAAACATACAAATGGATTACACGAACAGAAAGAAATCAATTACTTAATTACTGACATTAGCCTACTGTATTTGACAATGTAAACATACATGTGGAACTGATGGTACAAATTCTTATTGCCATAATATCTAATATGATTAAAATGAAAATATCTCTGTAGGTCACACATAAACGATTATTTAGACAGGATAAATAATTCACTAATTGACCAAATACATGTAAAAGACTACATGCCAGTGCCCTGGAAAAACAATAACATAACAGGTTGCTCACTGATGACACCTCTTTATGTCAAAACATGCTAATGCTTGAGGGCGCTATTCATAAGAAAGGTCCACTCCCTAGTTATCAGCACATACTCACCCAGACACATCAATATGATGTTGGTTCAGAGTCCCCAACCAAAGTTCTTCCCAGAGAAGAGTGATTCGTCTCAGTTCCTGTACCATAACTTGGACTTGGGACACCAGAGTTGGGTTGTACTTAGCCAAGTTATCCAGTATATATCCAAAAGCATTCTGTAGCATACTTCTGTTCTGTTCATCTTGTTCATCATCATCGTCGTCGTCATCACCATCCCCACCTTTCATTATATCCTCCGCCTCATCATCATCATCATCTTGCTTGTTGGGGCTAACGGCAAAAATCTTACTCAGCATTCCTGAAAAGAGTTGAGAACTTTAACTTTAGAGAAACGGTAACAGAGTGACAATTTATAGGTGTCTTTCATAAAGAGTGATTCGTTCTATACTGTTATACTAGTTTGAAGTAGTGGCAATTAACACGTTAGACTGTATTATACAAAGAAATGATAAATTGTTATCAAAGGCATAGTCACCAACGCAGCAGGTAATTCTCAGTACCTGCAATATCATTTTACCTCGTGCAAGAGGGTTAAAATGGAACAAGAAGGTCAACTTAATCTCACATGTGCCTATAGTAATGCATGTGAAGCACATGGAGCAGAAGTTGTGGTGTCGACCAAGAAATTTAATGTTTTGCTATTTTTATGGTGCGCCTAGGCAGTAATATTCTATTTCAGGAACCAAGAATTGAAAACATAACTATAAATCCTGAAGTAATACCTGTGTACAACACATTTCATTGACAAACTAATTACAGTCATTTGACAAATTCCTACCTTCATTTGTGCCTTTCTTGTCTGTGTTGATAGGACCACAGCCAATAACAGCTGGATAAATGATAAGATGTGGTGAATCTTGTCCTACTCTACACAACAAGTCAGATATACTTTGTCTTACGTATGCTTCCGGATGATTTAGTCTGGAAAACAACTGTGGAATGATACCTGTCGGAAAAATAAACAAGAGACACATGAGAATGGCCACTTGAGTGTAAATTAATGAAGTTAAAACAAATCTGACATTAATTTACGAAATGGAATGAATAATTAACTGAGACATGATAGTTACAATATTGCTAAAATGCTGTTGTCAAAAAGTATCAAAGACATCTTCAAATGAAATTTATCTGTGTTGGTGAACTTTTGTATCAAATTAAAACTTTTCTTCTGAACACAAAATTGAAAATTGTTACCTGAAATTTTGTGTTTTGAACAAAAGTTCATTTGGCAAAATATACAAGACACGACTGCATATAAGTACTCCCCCCCCCCCCCCCCCCCCCAATTTTTGTGTCTGGTATCGTCTATTTGAATACAATGGTAGAACCTTACCTTTCCATGGACCAGTAGGTGTGTTTGCCAACCCATCCTCTAACACATCTCTTAGCTCTCCAGCATGTTTAACTAGCAGTCTCAGTAACCTCAGTGTTGCCGTGGTATTAGCATCTTCGTTGCTATTGACATTCTCATCTGGCAATGCCATTCCACTGTCTCCACCATCTCTTGGTGTGCTGGTTGGTGTCTGTGCGGAATTCTGTTCCTGTAAATATTGCCAAATTTCCTTGAATTTATTTGGAAAATGGAAGGTTCTGAATATTTCACCTATTCTGGCTTTAGTCTTTGCAAGTGTTAACTAGCCAATAATTGCCCAAATTCAGCCATATTTGGTGGGAACCACTGTACCATCAGTTAAGACATCGAGTAAGATCTGATTTTCTGTTTACATGCATGACAAAACACACTGACAACTTTACGTGTTGACTTACCCCTCCCCTAAGTTTGAGATAGGTGAAGTAACTCTTTGCAGCCAACTCATAGTGACTGAATATTCTCCTACAGACACCTTTCCAGATCTCCAATAGTGCATCCACCACCTTGGGGTCAGCTGTTTGTAATGCTGGACACACATTGAGAAGCTGTTTCTTGGTAGTCTCTGTTCCATCATCATAGGTAGACTGTAGTCACATAAAAAACAAAAGATATAGAATTGGTCATTGGTCTGTATAGACAGAGTATATCTGACTGGTTGTGCAGAGTAGGACAAACGTTGTAGATATTATAATATATAATATATACTTAATCATCACTTGCTATTGGTAGTGCTTATTTGTCAAATGGGCTTCTCTTTCAAAAAAGCTGACTCATCGCCCATTTGTTGTGTTTGCTAAGCTATGACTTTTGAAAATGGCACAAGTTGTAACAGGTATAAATAGGAGCTTTCTGATTGTCAACAGTTCCAAAAAGATAATGGCCAGTTATGGCCATGTGAGGGCATGCTTCATACATCCAAATCCTTTAAGTGCCCTTTACTTAGTTGAAATGAAGTTGCAATTCTTGATAAACTATGAACAGGTAATGTACAACAATTGTTGACATACTGAAATAAGAGCATACCTGTACTTGTTCAGTGATGTCTTCATCCTGTATACCACTAGCACTGCAATGTGCTTGACTTAGAACTGATAAGATTCTATCAGTTTCATCATTAGTCAGGCCTACTGGTAGAATAGATAACACATTGGACTTCTCCTCTGGTACTAACTTTACACCACCTTCAGAACTGAAATTGCAAAAAAGAAGTGATGAAACTCTACGATACCAGCTTCAGAATGAAAATAAACAAGTCTGCAGTTTTAGTGAAATCTGACCATCTGAAAACCTAGTGCATGCACTCAATAGCCATATTCACATAACAAAAATGTAATTGTGCAATTGAGTGCATAGCCCCAGTTACATGTCGCCATCTTACACACTCATAGTAGGACAGCCATATGATAACATATATAATGGTATATGTTGCAAAGACGTGCATGGTAGAAAAAGTTCAGGGGGTTTCAGAAAGTGTTCATGTTCTAATTCATGGATATATGAGACCAATCTAACTCATGCCTCTCATGGTTTTATACTTCCTACCCGGGTTCAGAGAGATTTCAGTACCCATGAAAACAGGGCTAATAGCAATGAGTTGAATTGTAAATGTGACACTAACCTGGCAATATCTACAGTTTTTCTACCCCATTTATAGCACCAGTTAGCCAGAGACGACCAAGCTTTGGCTAGGTTTGGAGCATTCATAGTACTGAGATGAAGAAGTCTACCACATACACTGTCAGTTTCACTAATCCCAGGACTGCTGCCAACACCTACAACAAACAACAACAAAGTTAGAACTGTGGTGAAACAATTGTCTTGACGTACTGGTGTTGTAAGTAGTACACACATGTAATCTATTCTTTAGTACCTAAAGTGGAGTGTGGACACCAGGCAAGCTGTTCTGGGGAGGGGCTTTTGATATTTGGAATAAATACTAACTTTCACATCCTGTGCTTGTTTCCACGGTGACACCCAGTCCTTGCTGTACGTTATCATGTTCCATATCCATCAGACTCACTAAGTTCCTGGTTAGTTTTGACATATCAATCAGATCAGACCCCTTAGGTAGCTTAAGATGAACACTGGTGTTCTTCCAGTCAGCCTGGATCCATTTGACCAGAGACAGCAGTGACCTTGCTGTCAGTTCACATTTGTTGGCTAATAGGCCAATATCACAGATCCCAGAGTCTAGAAGACTGCTGTGTCTCACAATACTATTACTGAGTGTTTCTAGGGAGTCCAATGAAGGTCCTACACTGTTTAGCAGTTTTGCACTCTCCCGTTCAATTTGCAGTGCTGTGAATGTGTTACAGTTTTCATAACTGACTGTCCTCAGTGCTGTCAGTAACGGTTTCATAGCATTCTCTGTTGTACCACCTTTGAGTTCGTCACCAGCACCATTGAGATCGTCCTGCATTGTGTCTAACAGTGACAACTGATCTAGAATCAGTTTCTGTGATAACTGATAGTTACCCTGCTTCCTGGCAAGCTTTGAGGTAGCCATCTGTAGTTTGAACAGCTGATTCTGTAAATCTGTTACAAATCAGACAAATTACAGAAAATGTAAATTGGCACATGATGGAATATCATTATACATGTACAGGCAAAATTTTCTCCAACCCAACTTACGTTCTTGCTTGCCCCCCCCCCCCCCCCCCCCCAAAAAAAAAAAAATTCGCACCACCCAAACTTGCAACAAAATGTGTGACACCAACTGTAATACAAATCTGTTAAAGTGTTTCATGCTATATTTTGCTTTCCCACATTTTTCTTGTCTTCTACATCTGAAATCACAAAGAAAGTTTCACTTCAAAACTTTGTACACCAATGCACAATGCTAACAATTTGAAAAAAAATCTACTTGGACTCTAATTTCTGAATGTTACCTTCCTTGAAACAAAAAAACATTGACAGACCTTTTTCCCCCTTCTATAACATAATCAATGCATAATAC
This sequence comes from Glandiceps talaboti, assembly GCF_964340395.1. Taxonomy (NCBI): domain Eukaryota; kingdom Metazoa; phylum Hemichordata; class Enteropneusta; family Spengelidae; genus Glandiceps; species Glandiceps talaboti. The sequence goes on along the minus strand of NC_135553.1, from coordinate 5,435,348 downwards.
ATCAATATAGAAACAATTCAAATCAAGAATAAAACTGTTGAATCGTAGACATTGTACTTACTTTGGTCCTCTGGTTGGTGCATATTTTTTTGATATTTGGTCAGTCTCATTGCTTTATTGAATATACCCACACCATGATATTCTGAATCTAATTGTAGGTTGTCATTTATTGGTAACAACATATCCTACAAAAACATAGAAATTGAGATGTTTAGTGACATTGGTAACATTGTGTTGCATGACTACAAGTTTGGATCAAGGTCAAATTTAAAAGCAATGTAATCATTAAACAACTGTCATAAAACTTCTGATATGATTATTTCATTTCTGAGATATTAGTACAAATATTAGTAATGGAAGGAAACTATGAATTACAACTGACCTTGACATTGGAGCCATTAACTGTACACTTGAGTGCCTTGATAGACTGAGACACTGCTACATGACCTGGTGGTAGACCACACGGCCAATTGATGCTGGCTACATGTAGACAACTTTCTGATAACTCAGAGGTCTTCTCAATGAGACTGTGGAACACAGATCTGTACAGGAGAGTTGTAGTCATGATAAGACACAAAATAATGTTATATCAACCATAGAATAACAACAGGGCCCTCTTGTCAAGACAGCTCTGTCATTCATGACTCATATGTTATTCTACACAATAATAATTCTATAATATTCAGAGTCAAGGGTAACACACTGAGTCACTTTGAAGCACTATTACAGCATGAGTGATGAAATAGTATAAAATATACAATATGCAACACATGGTATAATGTATAAGGTACTTTAACAATTTTTTTTCTTCTTTTTTTTTATACTTGGCCTTTCATTTTAGATTATGGCTTGTCATGTCAAACCTATCATGCAATGGAATAACAGTAATAATAATATCATAACTGATGCCAACTTGAGACCTCCCTTTGACTTCAGTTTTAATTACCCCCCTCCCCCCCAACATTTACACACTAACTGTACCACAAATCCAACTGACCTGTCATTGTCACCATCTGAAGAGTTTTTCTTGTTAAGTTGGTAGTGAGTGATAGCACGTAACATTTGTAATTCATTGTGTTTGAGTAATTCATTTGGATCCCAGGGCAGTTTACGGGATATCTCATCCAACTTCTCATTTTCTAAGCCGTCCAAGGAAGCTCCAGGCACCAGCTCCAAGTGTTCTGCCACTTCATTGAAATTCTGTTCTTCAAAACTGGATAGAGCTCTGTCAACATTGGTCAGACAAGAAATTCTTATATGAGTGAAACAAAAACATTGTTTTATACTATCAAGATGATTCTTTGTGATCTGCTGTATGGAAAACTGGTACACTTCCTATCAACTTTCACCAACACAGTGATATAGAGGGAAGTGATACAACAGAATAGATTATTAAAGTTGAGAGGAGAGTTCTCATTATGTGGTTGGGGGGTTGGGGTGAATGGTACTTACTTGATGTAGTTGATGTCAGTATGGATTGTGAAAGATTTCTGGAGCTGTGAGTTGGTGTTGTCTGTTCTCATTTTCTGTACACTGTCCTGCCATTTCTCCACTTCAGACCATTCACACAGTTGAACATAACACTCCATCACCTGAAGGTAAATGTGACACAGTTTGAAAGGCAGTGGTCAGTAATCATATTTCATTTCAAATATTCTTATAGCCTTCTATTCTGAAGTATAATGCTCATGGTATATCTAGCAGTGTGTGTGTGGTGTGTGTGCGTGTGTGTGTGTGTGTGTGTGTGTGTGTGTGTGTGTGTGTGTGTGTGTGTGTGTGTGTGTGTGCGTGTGTGCGTGTGCGTGTGTGTGTGTGTGTGTATGTGTGTGTGTGTGTATGTGTGTGTGTGTGTGTGTGTGTGTGTGTGTGTTACCACAAATGCTATCTCACATGAACAGTAAAAAACCCACATATCTGTAAGTTGTACAATATACACTTGAAGACATACTAAATACACTAACAGACTCTGCCCCCCCCCCCCCCCCCCCCAATACACCGCACAATCAGAGTACAAATACCTGGTTGATCAGAAATTCAGTGACAACTGGATCAGGTTCTGGTGCTTTGGCTAGTAAGGTTCTCTTATTGGCTGTTCCATTACCACTGCTAAGGTCAACTGGAGCCTTCTTTCCCTTAGGACTGTTTGGTGGAGTGCTACTACTTAGTTTCTTCAGATTTGTCTTAGATGGTGTATTTGGAATATTGGCAAAGTTTGGAATGGACTCCACATTGAGATATTTCTGTAACACTGCCATGTACTCCCCAGCTGCAGTCTCATACCTTGGGATGACAAGAAAACACCAGGTTTAAACTGACATCTTTCTCAAAATGTTCCTCATTCAGAGAAGGAATTCACACTGAACCATAGTCAGGACAGACAAATTGAGACCTACTTTTCAGTCAGTCAAATGTTACATAACTATAACGTTTAAGCAATTCAGTTACTATGGCAATACATATATTAGTAATGTGTTACAAGAAATGCATCATGTGCACCAATACCTGCACACACATATCCCAACATAAACAGACAGACAGACAGACAGACAGACAGACAGACAGACAGACAGACAGACAGACAGACAGAAACACACCTACCCATCCATCCACAAAGCCACCCACACACACCCTACCCACCCCCACCCGCATACCTACACGCCTCATCCCCCACCAGCATACCTCCCCTCCCACACACACACACACACACACACACACACACACACACACACACACACACACACACACACACACACACACACACACATACACACATAGAGCCAAAGTCAAATCAATAGCTGTCCTAAATAAAAAATGAAAATCACAGCTTGTTCTTTCACGACATTCAAGTTTAAAAAGACATGGAAACTCATTACTGACAGTGATGAACAATCAGTAAATGTTACAATGAAAGTTATACAGCTTACCGTCCTGCTGCTTGCTGTGCTACAGCACCAATCCATGGAAAATGTCGACCAATGATTTCCTTAGTCCAGGCTAATATACCCTGTATGGCCTCAGAGCAATGTAACTCACACATTGCGCAAACAACCATCATAACAGCATGTTCAAACTCAGAACCCTACGGATAAAGTACAAGTGTGTAATATCACGTACAGATGCCTCAAATTAATGTTACATTTTCCAAAACATGAGGGGACACTTTATTTTAGTTGTCTGGGGTAGATCTTTCAAACTGAATGATTTGTAAAAAAATCCTATGTATTAGATGAGTTTTAAATATCATTATCATCGTTTATGCTCAATGAATTGTACAATATGATACATACTAGTAATGAATGAGTTTTCATCCATCACAGTCATGACACATATGTTAAACCATGTATATTCATCCTACTATTGTGTACTTTTATATCGAAATAAAACAATGTACAATTCATAGAAGTGTTGAATGATAAGCTTCCAATCAATATACACTGCTTTAAAGTGCATCATAGTGTTGTGTGTAGTTGTCTAGGAAACAATCCGTAAGCTTCTGACCACTTACCATTGTATTGTTGTTGTGTTTCATATCTTGTAGAAGTTCAAAGCCATGTCTGATGGCAATAGCTGGTTGTCCACTGTGTAAAGCCACCGTCATAGCTGACAGTCGGATTCTATTCAACCATTCCTGACATGTACCACGGTTCGTTCTAAAGAACGTTTTCACAATCTGATGGACAAAACACATTTCTCTTTTCACTTTCACTTCATATAATCTGAAACTCAAAACTTAACCAATCCTATTATCTTGACGCAAGGTCCAAGTACAGGCTACAAACCTTTTCAGAGTTTTCTACAGCAATCCATGTGATCAGAACAAAGTTTTATCGATAGGGGACAATTAAAACTGGCTTTGTAAATGTGTGTTCACAGACTCACCGCAGAAACACACAGCAGGATCAGCCTCGCAGGATACAATATAGACAAATACACACAAAAAGTTCTGTATCTTTTATGTTATATGTACCTTTATCATCCACACACAAACAGAGCTGACTGATACTATAGTGACAACAAAATCTCTCTATACTTCTACACTGTGCACAGAGTGACAAAAAAGCCAAGTCGTTCAGACAGTCTTACCTTAGGCAGAGTAGGTAATGCCACAGCACAGCCTTCATAGGCATTGTACATGTGTTTCTCTAAGTGTTCTAGGAACTGTAGTAGTAACACAGGACGTAGCTGTCGGGTGTAGTACGCTGGTCCTAACACTGTCAAACACAATACAAGTAACAAATTATAACACAACCTAACAACTGAAAGAACAAGTTATAAAGTTCAAATAATGTAAACAAGGTACATACAAATGAAAGCTATAATCGGCATATATGAATGATTCAATTTATATCAATTTTTTTAGAAAGATAGACCTCAAAATCATGAATGGTGGCTTGATAGAATGTTCCAATCAAACATATGTACAACAGCACCCCCTTAATGCATATGAATCATGATATATAAAATCAGGTAATATATGCAAGCCAGGGAGTCTAACTTTCTTCTTCTCCATACACTATCCCACCTGTAACTCCCTAGTTAGAATACAAAGTCCACTAATCTATATTCTTGCTGAATAAAATATTTTAAAGTTGAAATGGTTACTGTTCTTTCCTTCAAATATTTCAAAACTGACATATTTATTCGTCAGGGACTTTTTACAGGAAATACATCTACCAATAATCACAGGGATAACTTTTGTCAAACTTGAAAACTTTGTTTGGCTTCCACCTACCACTGCTATCTTTGGTCAAGCTCATTGGTGTAGACTTTGGTTCTTCAGCTCTAGCCTCAGCAGCATAGGCTCTTAGTGTACCTACAAACCACGTAACAACATTTCAGACACATATTAAAATTGTGTATACACTTCTAGTCTCTTAGCAACATGAACTTTGACATTAAAACTTAAAAAAAGGCAATTATTCATATGATTAATGTTTGCATCAGATCATATTTTTTATGACCCATCATTTTTGTAAGCAGTCCAATGGACAAAATCAGTGCCATTTTAGCCATAATCATTCACTTCGTAATATAAACAAAGTAATTTGCTACAAATAAAGGGAATCTCTGCATAAAAATAATATTGGCAACTAGAAAATCCAATATGGCAGCCATTTTTCAAGATGGCTACCAACAAGCATTGCCTTGCTTCGATGAAAAATCACAGCTTCTTCACCAAAATTACACATGCAGATGATAAACCTTACCTTCAATATTCTGGAATGTTTCTTGTGGTTTACCAAGTGGTGTTCTCAATTTAGCTAACACACAAAACATAGCACACTCACAGGTAGCCCAGAACCACTTTAGGTTATCATTGCCAACCATCTAGTAAATACAATATGAAGACACAGATCATTACTGATTTAAAAGAAATCTATTTCTTACAATCATTTTCAATCTGATATATGCAAATCACACTAATCAATATTCACAGGTCTGCACACACAATGATTACACTTCTGCATTACAATAAAGTAGACAAGTACCCAATTTCATTCAAATCCTCCCAAAACTTGGTGAGATGATAATGAGACAGAGTCAGACAGACAGACAGACAGACAGAGACAGACAGACAGACAGACAGACAGACAGACAGACAGGCAGGCAGACAGACAGACAGACAGACAGACAGACAGACAGACAGACAGACAGACAGACAGACAGACAGACAGACAGACAGACAGACAGAGACAAATCACACAATCTGCCTGTAACAACAACTTGACAATGAGAAGATTAGAATACCTACCATTTCATGGAATAAATTATCATCAGTGTTAGACTTGCCATCACTTAATGATGATTTGTGATGTCTTTGACAACTGTAGTACTGTCTTTCCAACCAATCTTGTCCTTCATATCTCCTGTGGAATACACAAAGTTAGGTAAAGGTTGTAATGTCATTCTGTCAGAGTGTGAAAGGAACTATGGCCACTATTGTCATAGTGTATTAGCACATTATATAGTTGGTTTGGCAGAAAGGTGTACCGAGTACTTAGTCTAAATATACCAATCACTAGTTGATTTTTTGGTTCCAAGATATATTGTGTACGGCAATGTAGTTAGTGTGGTTAAAACTTTTGGTTTATTTTGTCTTTAAGTAGGACACTTGAAGAAACATTTTCATGACTAATCAAATGATGAAAAGAGATGTTGACTTGTTTACGTGCAAGTTATTTTGACAAGAAACATATAACTTTATACAAGAAACATCAAATTCCATCAATGAGAGAGTAAAACAGTTTTTACTTGTAAACCAAGTCTCCTGTACATACAAAATTACATTGAGGAAGACATGTGGTGTACTTTAGGACTGGCAAATGGGCCATTGCTGTTACTCCAATGCTCAAACAAAAATTGTATTTTTCTAAAACAATTCATAAGTATTTAATCATACATGCAATATGAAGAAAGCACAGAAATCATCGAGTCAGTGCAGTAAGGTTGTATCTGCCTATACAATTGCACAGCAGATACGACCTTACTGCATTGAAGTGACAAAATGCATTTGGTGTGCAGATCTACACCCCACAAAGAAACATTATTGTTTGGAAATTTTTAACACACAAAGACCTAATGTGATATGTAAGCTTACCCTCGTGCATCTCCTTTCAGAATGAATGCCATAACAGTTCTAAAGTTATGTGAATGAAAGGAGCCAGTAGGTGGTCTAGCAATCTGACTACGACATGCCAGTCTAAGAGCCTGTACACTACTGAGGTCTAACTGTCCTCGTACTGCACCATTCCTCTGTTTGCCATCTATCAGGGAGGGGTCAGCAGACCTACAAGAATAACCAAACAACAGTAAAGGTAAGTACAATGAAGTAAACACAACAGACTACTTTAGTAGTAAAATGCATTTTGGATTACTGATTCCCCCTCCTCCCACTCTCTTTCTCCCTCATTCTACTTCTCTAATTCTCTGTTTCTTTGTCTGTCTGTCCCTCCCTCCCTCCCTCCCTCCTCTCCCCACCCATCCAAGCTCCCTTCATCCTTTCAGTTACAGGAAACATAAATTGGCTATCAACTAATTTTCTCGTCCGTTCCCCCACCCATCTCACCCACCCCCACTTCATCCTTTCAATTATAGAAAATTTAAATTGCCCAAACAAAATAATTGTTCATACTGATATGTGAATGATGAAACAATTTTTGAAAACCTTAATTTATGGAAGTATAACTAACACCTTCTAAAATTTACTGTACCTTGTTATGATATCTGTTGGTAAACTCTTTAGCATTGTTGTGTATGCATCTAAGACTGCACCATCACTGCTACTTAGTTTCACTTTACACACTTCAATTAATCTAGGACACAAAACAAAAAGGAACAAATTCAATGGATGGTAAGTCCAAGAGAGAACTGGTAAGAAAAAATACTTGTACACTAACGAAAGATTATCAACAATTGAGAACATAATTTCTTTTCTCTTTATTTTGAATCAAGTTCACTGACAAACTTACAGCAAAATTCATTTACACCTGTATAAAATGGAACGACTCTTTCCAGAATTTGTTGCTTTTATTTTCAAATTATTTTATTTCCTGATGCTTACTGAAGCTGAGTGTATGGAATATGATTATCGTTGGTTTGGACTGTTTATCTGTACTTTTAACAGACAGATATATATCAAGCTAGTGTACATAGTACCAGTGTTACGAGTACCAGACAGGGTAAGTCAGCTAAATAGAAAGATTTAACTGATGTAAATAAAAGTTTGGAATATATTTAAATGATAAAAATAACAGAAAATAGATACTTGGGCTTTAGGTGACCTAGCAGACTTTAATGTGTTACCAAAAAGTACTGAAAAGATTATGACATCGTAAATTATTTCTATCATTTAGCAAAATTACATCTCAATATTTCACGTCGTGAACATACCACAAAGTAACGTCAAAAAAATAATGTGTAACACAAAATATCAAGCTAGAATGTAGTTGTGTGAAACAGTCATGCATTCTTCGTTTTAGCCTTACCTGGATTTTCTTTAACACATTTTTACCATTTATACAGAGGGGCATGTATGTATTTTGCCAACAAGAAAACTACCTGCCTCTCTAAGCACTACAGTACAGACCACAGCAACGTGGAGAATGAACTGATGACAGACCACTAACTCTCTTTTATATGCAAATATTATAATACAGCCTAGTCTTGGAACAGTTGATTTTTATAGCAATAAAACCCCTCAGGAGATAAAGCCCTATTTGTTGATTCAAATGGCTTATTGATAGGTGGTCACAACCTGAGATAAAACTGCTATTATCACAACCAAACTATCTCTAACTACTTGAGATGAGTTAAACAATGAGAAAGATCACAAAACGGTCGTAAAATTTAGTCAGAATAATGGTGATATAACCTTACCTTTTCAGCAAATAACTAAGCAGGTGTTTGGACGTTACAGTAGAGTGAAGACACAAACAAGCTTGTAAACTCAGACTAGAAGTAGATGACGTAGCTGTACAGAAAAAAAATTCAAATACTAAATATAGCACAATCTCTGTAGTTGAAGAGTTGTAAGTGGGCAATATAGGCTAGCACAGATAGGAATGCATAATTCTATCACTTGATACCATCTCTGTAGTAGAAGAGTTGCAAGTGGGCAATATCTGACAGTATGTAAACAACTAGTCGATTAAAATAAGGAATACAACATCGGAGAGTAAATGTAATTTGATACATAGATTACACAGGCAAGGAAATCTACAAAAGTAATTAATTTGATGAAAAAATATCAGAATAATCACAAACTTTGATTAACCTCTAATCTTCTATAATCTGATTAAGTCAGCTACCCAATTACTATCACTCAACCATCAAAAACCGTCAGAAAAGATAAAGAAAATAGACTATTTCCAACTCACACATCTATCAATCAATCAATCAATCAATCAATCAATCAATCAATCAATCAATCAATCAATCACCCAATCCATCCATCACAAACAAATAAATCAATCAACTGAACAACCAACCAATCAATTAATGAAAGATGGCCATATGTACAATATTTATACAGCTATCACATTAGATTTAGGAAAGCTCATAAAGAAGTGAGCAAAAAATAATAATGACAAAGACATTATTTCGAATAAATACTGTATCAAATGGACTCTGTAACATTAATTATTCTTTGCAGGGTAGTACTATAAACAACAAAGATATTGTAAAATTGTTGCAAACAATAGAATCAAATAGCTTTGTGTTTTTTATGTGTCATTGTAGATTTTATTTTCCACCTTACTGTTTTTATTGTATGTGTTCTGCTTTATGTACATTTATATATTTTTTCTTTTAACATCTGCATGAAAACCCATTTATGGATGCAGTGTTTTAAATAAATTAAATAAAAATAAAAATAAATAAATTGAATATGTGCATCAGACTGGGGTGAAGTAATTAAAAAATGTGTCATCTTCACTTTATAAATATAATAATACTAATAATAATAATAATAAAAATAATGTTAGTTTCTATATAGCACTTGCCCACACTGTGCTCTATTATAACTTAAGTGCATTACAATTACTACCCTAGTATAATGGCCCTTTATACTTCCTCAACTCCCTGGGAAGCATACAATCCTTGTAGCCTTTGCAAGTGTGTAGGTTTACAGCATTCACATTCCAACCTTTATCCTACCAGGTCCCCAATTATAAAGCTGGGTTGACTGAGGCACAATCATGTTTCAAATCTTGCCCAAGGACTTATGGCATTAACACAGTACAGTTGTCCTGGCAATTAAATTCTTACAGAGAATGAACTACTCTGCAATGATTGAAACATTATACTGTGGACACAGGGTAAAAGTTCAGAGTTTATTCATTTTTCAACTCAGTCAATAGTCTTGTAGGTAGACCTGACTCTGTGTTTGGAAGGTTGCCACGGAAAAGCTGAATACCCCTGGTGTGCAAATGTCCCTGATGTGCACTTTTGGTCACCTATAATGAAGAGAAAGCCCAATGGGCTAGCAGCTAAACTACAGCATCACAAGTTGGAAAGTTTAAAAATTACCTTGTGACAGCAGAGCCATGATGGTAGATTTGAACTCTGGAGAGTTGTATAATGTGAAACTCTCAGTGTTGTGTAACCTCTCAAGGATTTCTTGCAGCCATTTCATACCAAACAACCTGAAATGGTACAAATTAAATAGACTGACTACACACATGAGTAACTTGTGAAGAATGTGTTGAAGCCATTTCATGCTGTATAGCAATCATTTGTTATAATATCTAATTCATAATTGACCACATTGAGAAGGAAGAGTTTTTGGTTCCTATTTTTGAAGTTCGTTATAAATTGGATCAAACGCACATTATCAATTACTAATTTAATCTTTATTAAGTCAGGGGCTTACAACTTTTGTTAAAATCTCTCATTACAGCCCTAACAGAGTACAGAATCAGCTTGAGTTTTCAACTAGTTTCACATATCAACTCTTTCAAAAAGACTTTGTTTAGGTTTTATTACAAACTGCATCAGTGACTATTATGTTGAGACCTTTTCTACAAATTGTTCAAATTATTATAATTTACATCGTTTATGACAAATTATGCCATTATTACACATTAACAACATAAAAACGTGCTACCAAGCCTGAAAAGGACGCATGGTAATTTATGGAGATAAGTACAAAAGTGTTGAAACAACAACAATAAGTATGTAAATCTTGAACTTACTTGATATCACAAGATGTAGCTGAATGAGACAACACACTACTCAGTATTTCTAATATTTTAGGAAAGTAAGTACTGGTTGTACTGGATGAGACAGAACTTAGTACGGTTCCTTCTACGATGGCTGGCTGGTTGCTACCCATACTACTGGTTATAAAGTGGCCATGTCTGTCATAGAAGGGAAAATGTCATGTCATGAGTATGAAAACTGGGTGACTTTTTTTACAAGATATCGTTTTCAAATGGTTTATCACAATATGTATTCGTCTTCATCCATTCATAATATTAATAGGTTGCTAGGATACAAATCCTCCAACATGTCAGCTATAAGAACCCCAACTATGTTATAATACTATAGTAGAGTTATATAATTCTCATACCATACCGGTAGTTCTTTCAAATCAGTGGGTAATTTTTCCTTTTACTCATTTCTCTATTGATGCAGTATTACTCAAAATACTTTACATTGACATCCCCGAGTCCAAGCGGCAAACATTTACTGTCAGGGTGCACAAAAATGTGGGAATGAAACATTCAGGCAGCCATGTTGGATTTGCACTTGACCTTTGACATACACTTTGGGACACCATCTTGGCTTGTCCTTATGTCCTCCCTTGCATGACCTTTGACATGCGATTACACATTACACAATCAACTCACCTGTGACAATGGGCATACAAGGCTTGCAGCACAGCATACTGTACACTGGGATAATACATTGCTAACTCCCAGTGACAAACACTCAAGTTGTCAGTCAGTAACTCAAAAACACTTGGAGATAATGCCCACATCTGAAATGAAAGATGATATGGATTGAATGAATGCCCGTCAACTATACCACACATTCATACCTCACACTGTACTTTCTAAACAATATATGATGTAAATGATGAACTAAATTTCTGAGAGATTTAGAAGAACTGTTATGCTGTCTATGGAAGAATTGTTTTGAGTTGATTGCAATGAAGTTACAAAATTACACATAAACTCCTTTTTTTTTTAAACATCAAAACCAAGAACACTATATTCTATGTAGAAGTTATAATGGAATATACGGATATTTCCAATACAGTTGGTTTAGTAAAACTTTTCATATCGAACCATGAAATAAAATACAAGGCTCTAAAGTTCCAACATTTTTGCCAAGTGTTAGTAATCCAATTCATTTATTTACTTTTCTTGTTTGTAAATGTTTACCTGTCACTGGCTGTAATAGACTAGTAATGTTAATAACACCCACTATAGGTACATGTAGTTTGAAGACATCGGTACATATTTGCACTCACCCCAATAATGGTGTTCTTGGAGCTACCAATCTCTGACAGTGCACAGATATCAAAAATAATTGTAGTCTCTGCATCTTGTAAATTGACATGCTTGTCAACAAACATGTTTTCTTTGACTACGTCAACTCTACTAACACAATCACTGTGTTCTAGTAATTTGTTGTATGCTAATTCAAGATCACTCAACACAAAACTGAAAAACAAGAAAAGAAAGAACATTTTACTGGATAATACTGCCATAGTGCCTTTTATGAAATATGGAATTGTGCTTCACATCTTCAAAATTATTATCATCTCTGAATCATTGTTGTTGTTGTTGTTGTTGTTGTTGTTGTTGTTGTTGTTGTTGTTGTTGAATGACATCAACCAACTGATATTCCTTTGGGTAGGGACATACCAGTACTCAAATTCAATCTTCAACTTCAAACAATCTTTACTTAACCTGACATAACATGACCCTAAATAATCAGCCAAACATTTGAATGCCAATACATATCAAACTACATGACCTTTGACACAGTACAGTGCAGTGCAGTACAGTGCAGTACAGTACAGTACAGTACAGTACAGTACAGTACAGTACAGTACAGTACAGTACAGTACAGTACAGCACAGCACAGCACAGCACAGCACAGTACATTTAACCATAGTACATTACATTACAGTATAGCACAACACAGAGGGCACAACAGCATAGTTCATTACAGTACAGTACAGTACAGCACAGCACAGCACGGCACAGCATAGTACAATACATTATAGTACAGTATAGTACAGTACAGCACAGCATGGCACAGCATAGTACAATACATTATAGTACAGTACAGTACAGTACAGTACAGTACAGCACAGCACGGCACAGCATAATACAATACATTATAGTACAGTACTGTACAGCATAGCATGTAGCATAGTTCAGTACATTATAGTAATTACAGTACACTACCAGTGTACACTGTTACAGAATGTTACACGACACAAGACACAAGACTCAAGACTCACCTATATGCAGACTCTAATAAAGGAATATTTTTCATGCCAAGCAGACTATGGTAGACATTCATCAAACTAGACAATACCTGAATACAATGAAATACAAATATTAGGATAAATAATACAACATGTCAATTCAATGACATCCTGATCTCTTCTACCATTTGGAATATATAAACAATCATATCATCTTCCTACAGCCTTCAGTGATTGGCTCATATTGTGTCACATGGTATGGTTGTTGTGATATGTTGACACAATCTATCAATGAACATTGGTTTTGTTACACTCACAGTATGGAGGAGTTTCTGATGCAAGGTTTCCTCAAGTGATGGCACATTTGACCTCAAGAATACTTCTGTCTAGGGAAGACCTATGTTAATATTTCATTCTTGTAGATTTCAATTCCAAGATTTTCCCAGAGTACATTTATGGGGTTACACTATCTTGATTTAAGTGTGATCTCATTCATATCCCCAAGGTTCCACAATCATCCTTTTATGTGATATACCACATGCAATAACATCACTCTTGTATCAATGATCAAAATCCTATATACCAGTACAGTACAGTACAGTACAGTACAGTACAGTACAGTACAGTACAGTACAGTACAGTACAAACTTACCTGTTGATGGGGCTGTAATCTGAGCCTGAGAAACTTTGACTGAGGGCCAAGGAACTGTTGCACAAATGTTGCAGGAAGGACAGAACCAACGTTATCTACAATCTAAGAAATCAAACACAACAAATCAGACAATTATCAATTTAGCAATTAATGACACTGCCACAATTTCAAATATTACAGTAACATGATCTTCTGGTGTAAGCTACTAAATGAGTGTTTATAGCTAAAAATCAAAGAGCAAATCATTTCTAAGAAATGCTTCTTTTTTCCAAAGCTCAAGAATATACTATTTGTTCTGCATCACTAAACTCAAAACTAACAACATCTATGCAGAGAGGTGTCCTGAGCATTTTACTTCAAATAAACACCTATAAGCCTCTAACAAATACTAGCAATGTGATAAGCTCTGTTTTCTGTTCTTTTGATTTACAAAGCAATTTTCAGGACATTTGAGATCTGTATGAATGGACTTAAAGTAGAATGAATTGAAACATACACAAACACACACACACACACACACACACACACACACACACACACACACACACACACACAGTACATCCATCAATCCATCCATCCATCATTCATCTATCCATCCATTCATCCATCAATCCATCCATCCATCATTCATCCATCCATCCATCCATCCATCCATCCATCCATCCATCCATCCATCCATCCATCCATCCATTCATCCATCCATCCGTCCATTCATCCATCATCCATCCATCCATCCATCCATCCAGACATCCATCCAGACATCCATCCAGACATCAAGACACACTACACTTTGGTGAATCCATTGTCTTCATCCTTACCTTATGCAAGAGATTTAGAACAGATACTAAATGAGCCTTGGAAAGTATGTGCTTCTTCTCTACTTGATCTACAGCATACTTAAGTACACCATCAAAGCACTTGGTGAGATGAGACTGTAGACCAGCACACATAGCTTGCAGGGTGTCATTAGCTGTCAATTCAAACATATTGCATTCACTCTATTTTATTTCTATATGCCAAGGACCACATGGTACAAGAAACATCTAGCTAAGTAATTACATCTCTACAGAAAATATCAAGGCTGAGAAGATTGTTCAAAATGACATTTATCAAACCCACTGTAGAACTTATCTAGCATATCCTTCGACATATATCTGGAAAACATGTACAAAATTGTAGCGTAGAAATAGTCTTGTATTCAAAGTCATTGCTGAACAGCAAGAGGCAGGACTGATCCAACCTATTCAGTATTCATAACTTATGTATGCTATGTAACAACATTTCAAATATATTTGATGATTTCAACATAGGTGCAATTCCCAAGTGGAAGAAAGAAAGGTCTGACGGAAAGTCCATTAACCAAAGTCTGTAAATCCCACAGCATGCATTTCAGCCAAAAAATCTATCTTTTAGACCTGTCTGTATGTTCATAGACTTCACAAATTACAGTTTTTCGCCTCTCCTACCTGCAATAACTATGTCTTCATAGAATTCTTTTCGCAGTGCTACATTATGGCATTTCATTACTCTTTGCAAAGTCTGTGAATAGGAAAAAATAAATTTAATTTCAATAATGTATGCTACTATTTTTGGGATATGTACAGTGTAGAACACAATTGAACACAATTTCTGTTGTTCTGTTGAGATGAAAGACAGGTTACCTCCGATACACAAGTTCACTCACTCTTTCCTATTTTCTCAAACCTAACTTACACATTGAAAATATACTGAAAATCCTTAACTATAAAACTAAGCATCTTTTAAGCAATTCTCACAACTGAACAACTTGAAATATACTTAGTAGTATTCACATTTCAATAACATATATAAATTTATAATATGAAACAAAGAAATGATTCTATGTAAATCCTCATGGCTCCACTGATAAGATAACACTAATGTAAAAACCAGTGAGACTGGATAATTGACATTTAATACTGATAAATTATACATCTGTTGTCACTCTCCTCAAATTTCAAGTCAGAGTACCAGTACTAACCTCTGCAACGTAAGACGCTGTAATAGCTGGAGATTTCATAGGATTAAAATGGTTGCCTATAGCTTGAACTACTGTTGTGAACACCCTGAAATGTAATTGACAGGTAGCGTGAGTCAAAACGAAACACAAATCACATTTATATATAACACAGCGATGTGTATGCAACTTGAATGATGACAAAATACTTGAATAACAGCCTGAACAGTCGTTGTAAATAAACAAATCTTTCTGATAAGTGATACACTATGAAGTAGCTGAATGTTCTATAGGTTTATCTTGTCTAATTAGAATGATACAACTCTAACATCGTGCATTCTTTGGTAAAATACACTGCAATATTTTTTTCCTACACTAGTACATGTATATTCCTATTCTGTAAGATACGACATTCGTGCAACGCTATGAGCCAGCACTCAGAGAAGCCTGATATGGCTGAACAAGACAAAATATCTTACAGTCTAGCATATACCTTGTGATAGGTCTCACTTTAACATGAGTTCAACCTGTCTTAGAGGTACAACATGTAACAGGTACCTCTGAGAAAACAACATTATGCAATCACACAGTCCTCTGCAATTTTGATTTAATGCATTTTTCTCCACACCTCCCTACAAAATAAGGGACAGTTTGACATTGCATGAAGTTGTTACTATAAAATGTATATATTAGTAACCCATAACACACCTCAGCAAAGCAGCAATTTTATTTCTACAGACATCAGGAGGTGGAATTTCATCATCCCCTGGTGACACTCTACCATCATGGTTTAAATCCTACAAAGAAATTGGAAACATTATTAGTCATTGTAGAAGACACAGTATTTGTGCCAGGTTTGAATGTCAGAGAAATCAGTACTGTGGACACAATAGATGGACACATGGAACTCATTGTAACTGCCCCAGCCCCACCCTCATCCCAACCATGCCTGAATGGGTTTGGGGCTAAAATAACCTCACCCCCATCCCAACCATGCCTGAATGGGTTTGGGGCTAAAATAACCTATCAAACAAGTAGATGTATGTTGTAACCCTATGAATCCATCACAGCAGTCCTCACCACCCGTACCTATAAGAGGGTTTTTTTCACAGTTAACAGTTTCTCCTTACTAATAATAACATTTATTTGCCTGAATTCAAATGAGAAACAATAACATAAATACAATGGTAACAAATAAATAAATAAATACATAAATAAATAAATAAATAAATACATAAACAAACAAACAAATAGGCAAACAAATGAACAAATATTAATTACAAAACTTTAGACTTCTGGCTGGACGCCAAAAATAGTTTTTCCAAACTAGCCAGGTTTATGGCTCAAAGAAAAGATGCAGTACACTAACAAAAGGTGCATTGACTTAAATGAATGACTATGTCTGGAGTACATGGAAGGGGTAAAATGAGGGAGTACTGACTTAAATGAATGACTATGTCTGGAGTACATGGAAGGGGTAAAATGAGGGTGTACTGACTTAAAATGAATGACTATGTCTGTGGAGTACATGGAAGGGGCGAAACAAAGGTTCAAAAACAATATTTTAACAAATCAATTAACTAATAAATACTGCTTTAATTGAAATTAGAAGGCCAATCTGATTTCAATTTTTTTCTCACTTGGTCAGGTAGTGAATTTATTACTTCTCATGATCTATGGAGACAAATTCCAGTTCTTTCTATTTAACTACTACTAGTATATTTTTTAAAACTGGTTATATTATTTTTAGATTAACTATTTTACATGTAACTGGCTATTCAAAAACAGCCTACAATTTTATCCCAAAGTATACTAAGTCTTATTCTTTGTTCAAAGTACCCTTCCATTACATCTCTAACTATACATTGCATATACTGTGTATGCTTGGCTACTTTGTCAATGAGAATGACATGCAAAATGCATTATTTTCTCGGTGGAAAAATGTTCACGGGGAGTAAAAAACATTAATAGCTTAATGCCAGCTGTTAGCTACAATGGCTAACTGGCTATATAGATTTATGCTGTGAGCATTCATTCAAGATTTGTCAAAGACAATCTTTATAGCATGTTGGTATGTCCTAGGACTGTTTGGAATGGCCTCGAAGTATGTTACATCTTGTGGCACTCAAGACTTACGACTCAATTGTATCAAGATTTCTACAATGAATAAATCACCATTACTTTGACAACAGTTGCCATGGTGATCTCTGCAGCATCAGTTTTCTTAAGGAGGAAATGTACGCCATACAAATTCATTTTTAAGTTTACAGAGACAAAGTGATGTATTTTCTGCATGGCTAAATATTATTCATCCACACATACTTATTCTATGTCTATTCAACCAAGATACAGTTACCAATTTTTGATCTACTAGCCTCTATTAAATACAGGCAAGCTCTGAAAAGGTAAAATCTCCCTTCCCTTCCCCAAATAATAGCTACTGCCCCTCACCTCTGCATATGCCTCCATGTCTTCAAGAAACTGTCCAAGCAAAGTGAGTGAAAATCCAATATCAGCTATCCAGAATGGATGAAAACTGACAAGCGAGTCTGGAATAAAATTCATAATATTAATGGAATTCAGTGCTATATCTTGCTATACAGTAAGATCCCTTGCAAAATCATGTTGACTTTACTATACACACACACACACACACACACACACACACACACACACACACACACACACACACACACACACACACACATACACACATACAGACACACATACATACATACATACATACATACATACATACACACACACACACATACATACATACATACACACATACATACACATACATATACACAAACAGAAACACGCACATACATACTATGATACACATATAGACACTCACACAGTGACACACACACAGACACAGACACAGACACAGACACAGACACACAGACACACACACACACACACACACACACACACAGACATGCACATGTATTTACATATTGTATTAATTTCACTGGAAATAATGAGTACAAAACATTTTGGGAGAATATTTAGTCATACAAACAAAGGAAACAAACACCTTTCATGCCGTAATTTGACAAATTGACACACAATCTTTGAACAGCACAAGTTCTACTAGTTCTAGTATATTTACAACAAACAGGAGATAACGTTATCATTAGCTCTAAATTATTCATAGAACCTTGTATGACAAGATAAATGTGCCTCTTGCTCTCTGGATTCCCATCATTTTTAATTTACTGAGTACATCTGTACAGAAGATTGCACTTTTAACATTTCTAGCCACACACACTATACACTTGATATCAAGCATACAGCGCGACATCATAAAAACACTCATCACCATGGAAACTCAGATGTTGAAATGTTACATCTGTACACTAACAGAAGATAGCACTCCTAACATTTCTAGCCACACACAGCATAGAGCACATCATACAAACACTTGTAACCATGGAAACTCATGTTGAAATTTTACATCTGTACAGAAGATTGCACTCCAAACTTTTCTAGCTACATATCATATACTTGATATCAAGCATACAGCAAGACATCATAAAAACACTTGTAACCATGGAAACTCAGATGTTGAAATTTTGTTTAGCAGGTTATGTAGATTCAATACACTGAACATTACATGTAAGCATTAGAGAAATAGTCCAACACAGGTGTATAGTGTGATGTTGGTGATGATAATAGTGTGATGGGTTCATGCTACATAATTTATGGGATATCACACACAACAAAAGACAGGGACCAAAACAGGTGTAACCATGGAAACATATACCATATATCGTTCTTGTCATGTTATGGGTTCATGTCACATTTGTGATATCAAGTACAACAAGAGACATGGATTAAAACGTGTAACCATGGAAACATACCATATAAAGCTCTTATCATATTAAAGGGGTATTTTAAGAATATCAAAGGAGTTATTATATAATTTTCAAATTACATATTAGCACTACTTGTATGTATTAACATTAAGTGTTAAGAATTAAACTACAATGACAGCTTTTTTATTAAATGTACCGGTATCACTTTTTTCTTCTTACATTATTCTTCTGGTACCAGTTTGAAAAATGCTTCTCATAAGATTTCTGACATTAGTTGCTAATTAAATTTTAATCTCAGACTACACATATTCAAAAAGCCTATTTGGTTATTAAACGAATGCCAACAAACAATTTATTAGTTTTGAAAGAATACTACTATTTTACAACTTACAATAATTCAACTTTGACTATAAAGCTTACATAGGTAACTTCTACATTGGAAATTCAAAGATATAGATGAAAGATTTATGATACAGAAAACACAGGCACCTAGAAAGCAACTGTAATAAAGTGTTGCCTCCTATTTCTTTAAAATGTCACAGGGCAGTAAAAACGATATCATTACACACAATACATATTACATTGTACATCAATTTCTACACTTCCTGTGGTATCATGTTATCACAGAAAAGGTTACACATCAATATTTTAACAAAGAACACACTTAGAACGGAAACAGTATAACGAATTACAATTTATCTGATAAATATTCTAACCCATTGATATTCCACAGTGTGTTTGACTATGAATTACTTCAAAATATTTGCAGATAGATGGAAAACAATCTTCTTCTTACCCAACCCCCACCTAGTTTTTCACTGCCGACCGTAAACTTTTTTATGTATTCAAGAAAAAAATTGCAAAAATTGGGAAGTCTTGCCAGAATTAGTGGATGCGGAAACTGACATCACCTTAAAAAGACAATACAAAACTGTTCTTCCAATCTGTAATGGCTGTACATCTGATGAGAAGAAACCAATAACACAGAGACCATATGGAAAACAACGGAAAACACAACTACCTGACCTAGACACTCACACATGAAAAAAAATCTACCTACCCTACCTATTCTAAAATTGAGTGAAATTGGAACCAAAAATTATTTTTTAGGCCTAAGTGCTAATACTTCTAAATAGCTTTGGGCTGAGATGGGGGGGGTTGGGGGGGGGGGGTTCCCCTTATACAGGGGTGATACCACATTACCACATTACCAGCCAACACTCAAAACCTCAACCACTCTACTGTTAACATACATTTTGCAATTAATCCTAACACACACTAGCTACGCCTACCTTTAATATTGTGAATATCAATACTCATAAACATTAATAACTGACCAGCACTCTATTGGGATTGAGGAGAACTCTGGTAAACTGTAAAGTTAATAGCACTCATTACAAATATATAATGTTTTCTCTATTGTAGGAAAGCAAATACATTTACAACCATTTCTGATAGCGTTTTACGCCGTTTATAAGATTTTCCAAAGAAAAAAATACAGTGGCATACCTGTACTGCAATTTGAACAATTTCTACAACACTAGTTGACTTGCTCAAGTCTCTGGGGTTTTTTTCACTCATTATTTGAAGAAAATATTCTTTTTTTAACACAAGCTTGTTCTTGTGTGAAATAGTGATCTGAATGAGAGACTGCAGACAACTGGGTGAACACCAAGTCCATTGGGAGACTACTGGTGACTTGGAAAAAAAAGTTGCAGACATTTTCCTTCACAAAACTACAATTTAATAACAAACCCAAATTATTTGAAGAATATGACATTAACAAAAAATCCTGAGGGACTGGTTCCAGTCTAATATCTGTTTATAAGAGAGTTCTCCTGCATGTGTAACACAAATGCACCCAACAATGACCGGCAATTACATAAGGTGTGGGGGGGGGGGAGAGAGAGAGAGAGAGAGAGAGAGAGAGAGAGAGAGAGAGAGAGAGAGAGAGAGAGAGAGAGAGAGAGAGAGAGAGAGAGAGAGAGAGAGAGAGAGAGAGAGAGAGAGAGAGAGAGAGAGAGAGAGAGAGAGAGAGAGAGAGAGAGAGAGAGAGAGAGAGAGAGAGAGAGAGAGAGAGAGAGAGAGAGAGAGAGAGAGAGAGAGAGAGAGGGGGGGGGGGGTAATGTGTTGACATAAAGCATACATGTACACAGTCACAACAATACATAATTATTCAAAGTAAACTCTTTCATGGACCTAAATCTACAAATCTTATATGACTGTATGTATGTGTATACCATAACCAAAGAATGGAAAAAGGACACTTTTAACAATGTACCTACATTTATATCAATTCTGAAACAATCTTTTCCCATGGCAAAACCTGGGGTTATCTATAGACATTATCATCAACTGCTCATACACATAATATAGTTTAAAGTGAGTTTTGTCACCTCTAACTATACCTAACCATCACACGCATACATACACATACTGCACACACACACACACACATATACATATGCAAACACATCCACATCCACATACATATGTATACACATCCACTCAAACCCATCTACACACACACACACACACACACACACACACACACACACACACACACACACACACACACACACACACACACATCACTATGACAATGCAGTCACTTAATGAGTTACAAATATAATATATTTTTCCATGTACCTGCAGTATACAGTGTAACTGCTCGCTTCTGAGTAGTATCAATATGCCAGCCAACCAAAATATCTACAGTGTCCTGGAGTGCAAAAAAAGAAAGAGAGAAAACTTCATCCCTGATTTACTTAACAACTGAATTGAGGGTTTCTTTTTGTGTATTGTTTGTCACTTTTGTTTGTCTGTACATCTTGCACAACAGGCGTCATTGGAAGAGCAGTGCTTTCATACTGAAATGTTTCTCTCTATGAAACAACACAAATGTTTTTTTTTTAATAGACAGTTGCCTATTCGCTAGACTGAGGTGATTGTAGTTTGTAAACACACACAATGCTAGGATACCCTTCTATTGTCAGTGGTGTGCATGCACTTTTGTACAATATACAATGTTGACAGTAAAATGGTAATAACAATCAACTCAGTTAATTGTGTGCCATTGTCCTCTACAATAGATGTACAAACAACTTGAATCAATGACACAAATTTGAAAATCAACAATGCTTTGTAATTTGGATCATTCTGATATAGCATAGAGGAGGTGGGTCTATGGATATAGTGTGGACTCCGAAGAAGGAAACATATTTTTTTTCAAAACATGTCGGTTTCAAAATCCCAAGTGTATTGATTAAGTGCTTCCTTTAAAGTGGCCATATGGATGAGGATTGGGTATTTATTTTTGTTCATGAGAGATGTTTTACATTGAAGGGGATAAGCACTTGGTAGTCATGAATATTCACTGTGCAACCATGACTGTAATATGTCAGCTAACTCCCATGATGCAAAGGCCTACAGCAGAGATACCCTATAAATGCACAAGATAAACTTCATGTTTCTCTGCAATCACAAGTAATTGTAGGTGATGTAAAATCATGAAATGACTCTCCAGAATCCTTAGTTTATGAAAATAGTTTTATTTCCTGGAGTGTTCCCCTTTAAAGTGCCAATAATTTGACCTTCAACATTTGGGTGCAAACCAAAAATATCAATTTAATTGGATATATTATATGTGTTGCTACACCAATGTGTTTACCCACAGGTGTATCAATACTGTGCAGTGCAGGATGTACGATATTACGAGTAAGTCATTACATCGAACAAACCAGTTTCACAAAATGTTGCAGGTATACAGCAGCTTTAAGCTTTAATTTTTTTCTGATTGAAATATATATAAAATGGTGTACACTACAGATCCTGTTATTCTCCAGTTGTCCATAGAAATCTTTTCTTTCTTGGTAAACGACAATTTGTTGATGTCCATCCAGACAAACATGTGCATACACTCTGTTCTGCTTACCCTGAAGTGAACGCCAAACACAGCTGGGTGTACCTCAGACACATAGCGAATATTATCCACTGTAGCTACAAGCAGATCTGTAGAAGGTTAGAAAGCATTATGTGTTCCATTAATCATATAGAGCTAGCTAAGATTTCTACTACAAGCTATCATATCATAATTGATTGCCTGTCATTTTTACAGGAAAGTAGGTCAAGAAACAGCATTGAAAAAGACTTCACAGGAAAAGAAAAGCACAATCCAAGGGAATGATTCTTAGGCATGTTACTGTTTTCATTACCCAACCTTACCTAGCTACTTACAACCTTACCTACTCTTTCCTAGTTCACCCCCAGAAAACAAGCCTGATTTTCCCATGTAGACCCTAATTTTTTCTTTGATTAGTTTACAAAAACAGTACAAGTAATGACACAAACAAAAAGATTTGAATAAAAGATATTACACTAGACTAGAAACAGCGAGGGTGTGATCACCAAAAATACAAACAAAAGTTCGTATCGACCATATTTTACGTAGTCAGAACCCCATCCTTTTTATTTGGTTTTACTTAATAAACATAAAAGTAAACATATCAAGTCATCAAAATTCATCAAAAAATTGTTATTACAACCAAAAATATGAATTTTTTGGATTCATTATTTAAAATGACATGCACACATTTTTTTATTGTGTAATGTTGTCTGCTTCTAATATTAATTAAACCCAAATATTTGCATTATTTACACTACCCATTTCATATTCTAACATTATTCTAGCTACTTCAAACATTGTCAACTAAACAGAACTGTATTTTATGCTCCTCTTTGGAACTTTTAAAACAGTCAGCGAATAAAGTTAGGTAATTTTGGTGATGAGCAATGAAACCAGATACATGCACTTGGAGGAAATCTTAAGGTTACAACTGTCATTATTTATATCTCTTACCTGGGGTATCTACACTTTCAAGAGTTGTTTGCAAATTATTCATCACAAACGGCATCAGCTCTGCAAATTCCAATTTTTCTCTATCTTCTTGCAAAGCCTGAAGGTTGTAAAATCACAAACGAGAAATGGGGTCAACTCACAATCAGACTCCGATATTCAAAATTTCACACATTTTTTTAAAAGGAAAAGCAGGTCAAATCTCCCTAGACTCCATAACACATACTAGATTCTCTATCACAATTATGGCATAATGTGTAACCCTAAGGAAACATTATGAACTTTAAAAGCCATGGTTTCAATCCCAGGTTCAACCTTTAGAGTATCAGTGGAACCACAACGATTATATAGGATCATTCATTTGCAAGAATGAATGTTCGTGGACTTTGGGAACATAGCTACAAATAAAAATTTGACTCAGACAAGAAAAAAATTTTGCTAGCAAATCCTAAAAGTTTGCTGATAAAAGGGATCATTCTTTTGTTCTGGACAAAATTTCTGTGTAGCTTTACCAGACTAATTGTTTTTCACCATAAATGTACCAGAGAATTTGGACTAAAGTGCTTATTCAAAGTTTTGGTTGCCACCAAATTAATCGATCATATTTATGTTCACGTAACCTACCATCTTACATCCTTTGCATACAATCTGTCACTTTTTACAGAACAGACACAGATTGCCGAATACATCTCCCAGGGTGCAACTTAGAGAAAGCTCTTTCTCCTGCAATCTTATCAGTGTATCACGGATGACTCTAGCATGTCAGTTATTACTATAATTCATAAACCACATGTGGGGCCTCTCTCTTACCTGCATTAGAGTAGCAAGGAAAAGTGCTTTGACCTCATCAGAAGGTGCCGAATTCAGTTTGCCAAACAGCCATTGGAAAAACATCTGTGCATCATAACCTAAATGACTGCCTAATATACCAAGGCATTGTGAAATCTCCTTTTTCAATTCATTCAGTGCCCTGAAATCATAAAACATGACAACATTAATGATGGATCCGGCAAAGACTAACTTTTGTAAGATGATGAAAATGATTTAGATAGTGAAGTCGAGAAGGAGGAATGTTGGCTGGGTGTGGAGACTCAGACCTAGCACTTTCCAATCACTAGGTGGATGTACTACCAAATGTGCCACCCAGGCTGCCAACATCCACCAACACTGACTCTTCTGTACTTGTATTGACATGCTTTATGTTTCTCATTGATTGATCTAAAATACCAAATATTTTCATATTAACAACTTTCAAATGTACCACACTTTAAAAAGATTTTGAAATGTTGGTATAGACTGGTTTTATATCTTTCACTGTTCTAGTCAGACTTACATGTCAAGTCATCAAGTGATATTGTATTACAATGGGGTACACATACATTTGTATTACATGTCATCAGTGGCAAATTTTGCTCCTCTGTTTTTATTTTGACATGCAGATACATTGTTCTGTCATAGAAGAGGTTATAACAATTAGGCTTGACATTATGGCCTTTCTTTTGACACATCCATCATAACAGACTGACTGGAAATGTTCTCTTAGAGAAAGTGACAAGGTGCCAAGTCCTACTGAAATGCCCCATCTTGACAAAATTAAAATTATACTCCGAACCACTTAAATTTATAACAAAAATGACATCTTAATGGCCACACGATCCAATATTCTCCCTTCTCCAGGCCTCTAACAAACAAACAGTGTTGCTGATCACTAGGCCATCTTGTGAAAACATTCTACGGTGAATACTATATGTGTACCTGTACTTGAAATGTACTACAAATGTACCAGGACCAGCAAGAACAAGATAGCTGACACATAACAATATGGCTGACAACAGAACAAGATGGCAGACACCAGAACAAAACCAGACTTGTCTGAAATTTTCATCAACCTGGTACACCTTTATTACAAACAAACGTGTCGACAATGCAATCATGGTGATTATAGTACAGACAGAGCGACAGACAGCGAGCCAGACAGACAAACAGACACAGACAGGTACAGACAACACCCCTTCATTCAACTAGTCACCATGCTACAAAGGAACAGACATATAGTCTTACATGCCATCTAATATCGATCAAACAAATTCTATACTCACTAATACTTCAAGATTAAATCATCTCGAGGACAAATTTGATTAATAGTATTTCATGATGTATGAATCGTGACAGTTAGTAAAAATAATATCAATACCACACATTAGGTTCATTTTAAGGTCGCCTATTGTCCTCAAGCAGCATGCAACACAGGTAAGAATTCTGATTTTTAAATGTCAGATAGGGAAAATAACGCCTGTGGGTAACTTTGGATTTTCATACTTTTTTTCAAACAGTCCCATTCATTT
This sequence comes from Glandiceps talaboti, assembly GCF_964340395.1. Taxonomy (NCBI): domain Eukaryota; kingdom Metazoa; phylum Hemichordata; class Enteropneusta; family Spengelidae; genus Glandiceps; species Glandiceps talaboti. The sequence continues at coordinate 5,408,754 of NC_135553.1, read as the reverse complement.
TCCATAATTGGCCATCTGTGCCAGTCCACATGTATTGATCTAGATGTTTCGGGGTCAGTAAGGACAGAAAAGTAGGACAGTTAATTGAATCAGTTTTCCTCGGGGTCTTAAAGACACCCTTTTCATTTCAAAACCTCAGCTGCTGTAATCATTTCACTATTATTGCAAAATACACCAAATCTTTAACAGTTGAATACTTCTGATGAGCTGAAATTTTGACTTATCACTGTGTTCTATTCTTACTTGATGTCTAGTTGTGAATAATGTACAGACCTATAGCAAGTAAAACAACATCAAAACATCCAAAAAATGAACAAGACTTTATGAAATATATTGTCAGCTAGTTAAAGCTTTAGTGTTCCTCTATCTCTTGGTAACTAACAAGAAAACACTTTTATCATTTTGACGCACAACACAATTTTTTGGGGTCATTTTATTAGAAAGTGCACTGATCCTAAGATGTATTGCTAAGTGGTCCAAATCCATGACATAGCATCACCTAAATGTTCAGTTTCAAATAAATAAATCAACCAAGAGTACATAGTTCTCATATTTTCCATTTCTCCTTTCTTACAACAACAGCAATTGAGGTTTCGGATTACTAAAATAGACACAAACTACAACTATTGATGTTCAATGTGGTAGATTATACAAGTGGGTGATAGTGGTGTCTTTGTTGTGTGGATTATTATCACCCTGTAATCCAGATAGTGAAAACACTAGAAGTCACCACGTCCCAAAAATATCATAAGATCATGGAAGTCATCAGAAAAGACACCCTATTGTGAATATAACTGAACTAACATCAATAGGGAACTTGCAATCCAGACTGAGCATGCTCAGACACAAAGGACTATGGGATTATCTGTGGTTATCATAATAACTAATCTTGAGTTGCCGATAAAATAAACCTCCCACAATTGTCAGGGTGACTATGAATTGATCATTTGTGGTTAAAAACAATTTAATATTATTATTTACAATACTATTCGATTAGTATTTATTATCACTTTTCCCATGATGCAACATTCAACATGGTGGGTTTGCAAGTTCCCTATTCAATAGATTATTATAATAATAGATAATTATATCACCATGTCACAATAATGTTAGTTTGTGTCTATAGATCTTAGTAAACTCAAACCTCCAGTGTAGTAGTTCTCAACATTTTGGATAATCATGGAGGTAGAAGTATATAGGATAATCCACCTAACCCAAATGTACACTAGCGTAAATAATATTGCAAAACATATCAATCATGTTTCTTTTTTTACCATTAATTCAAGTCAGAAGCTCGCCTTGATATGCACAGAACCTCTAGGGAATTATTTGCATTACAATTTTACATATCTTATTTTTTAACATGGGAAAGAAATATTGTCAAAATATCCCAGAAATTATTTATACCATAGAGGTACTCACAAGGCTTGACACATTGCCCCTAATGACATGAACAAGATATAAATCACCAGCAGGGAATGTCTTCTTTTTTTACACCTGCATCAATTTATGTATCTCATATTTTTTGCTGAACATAGTATAATACATCAAATAATCTTACCTCCAAAAGTAGACATTGAACTTTCACATTATTTATTTATTAGACTGTTCAAAGATTCTGTAAACTGTTATGATTATGTTGCCTGTCAATTCTTACATTTATTCATTGAAAAGCTACTCAAAATTTGTACATTCAAAAACTAAAACAAACAAATATTTAAATACACATTATCATAAACCATTATAAAAAGTTATCTTGTGAGGTCTTTATTTTTCTCATCATATAAAAAACATTCTTAGCATTACCGGTACTACAATAGTTATGACGACTATATTTCTTTCATCAAATATTAGCATATGTAACCTCCCAGCCATTTTAACCTCACAGCTATATGTAACCTCACAGCCATTTTTACAATGTAACCTCAGAGACATTTTTAACCTCACAGACATTTTTCTAGGAGAGAATTGATGTAAAGTTTGTTATATCTGATAAAGTGACATGTGTTTGTGCATAACAAGGAAGAGTAGCTGGTGACAAGATAAACACATCTACTGTAATGTACACCTTTCCATATCCCCCCAAAAATGTAGAAAACATGGCTACTATGACGAGGGCTCAACTGTACAGGTGATATTTACATTCTAAGTAAATCTAAAATTTGTATTCTTCAAAATTCTTGAATTTTTAAATAAACCATAGGTTTCAAACTATGTCTGCAGGTCTTCTCCAGGGATGTGAAGTCACATTGTTTATGCATGAGCAACTACAAAATATTGTCATATCAAGTACTGTTTTTTGGAAAAAAAATTGCTGACTAATATGAAATTCAAATATAATTTTTGGTATTTATTTTTAATTGTGAAAAGTCATGTATACTTTGAATGATTTTGAAAATACTGTAAATGTTAGCTTTCAACCTGAGTCTACAGGTCTTCTGACAGTATATGATGTCGCATCGTTTATGCATGAATGACAAAAAAATACTGTAACAATTTCAGAATGATAGGTACCAATTGGAAACAAATTAAGTATATATTAGGCTTCTTCAAATCTTGTTTAGAAACTTAAAAAAAACTTGATTCATCTAAAATTTTGGTGAAACAAAAAAACAACCCAATAGTTTAAAGCTGCACTGGCTGCAACTCAAACATTTTTTTTTAAAAACTTCTTTGTTAGATGTAATGACTTACTTGTAATGTTGTACACACTGAACAGTATTGAATCACATGTGGGTAATCACATTTGTGTATCTGTACGCAGAGTATGGTACAATAAATTCCCTCAAACTGATTTTTGGGTTGTCCATACCCTAAAAACAGTGCCTCCACATGATCACTATTTCAACCTATTCTGTACTACATGTACTAATAGATAAAATAGACCTCTATTTATTAAATTAACATATACAGTATCTAATTATTGGTATTTCCACAACTTTCCATGAATATATATTGTTGGTTGTCCAATCGAAAATGATACTCCAGATAGTGTGGCTTAAGCATATATTCACAGACTATTATTAGCCCCAAACATGTTAATTTCAAGACAAGACCATTCACTAGAGAGCGCCAGATAACACATAACATTTTCTCATAAATCAATTGATAAGAGAAAGAGTAAAACTCATCACCATTTCTAATTAACCAATTTAACACACTGTGTGACTTGAAAACTCCCAACTGGGAAATGCTAATTCTATAGCCAATGACAGTTGACAACTGAAACGCTGCAAAAACCGATCCAAAACAAACAAGCAGTCATTATAGATGACTCACCCCCTCCCCCCCCCCCCTTGCAATGGATGTTTTCAGGGGATTGCTACCAGTCATGGTAGTGTGATGTATAAGGTTGTATGAAATATAGTGCCAATGGCTGAATATTTGCATAAATTTTTTTTGAATGTTAATTTGTATTTTTATATTGTATACTAATCCCTGTTGTTATCTTTCCAATATAAAGTGATCATCTGGCTGTTGCTATGGGTGTGGTCTTGTTGCCAGGCACATTTACATACATATTTTTGAATGTTTATTTAATTGTCTTTTAATACATATTGTTATCTTTGCAATATACCAGATCATTTGGTTGTTGCTATGGGCATGGTCCTGTTGCTAGACACATTTACATACATTTCTTGAATGCTTATTCAATTGCCTATTAATAAATGTTATCTGAGGATATTTGCATACATTTTTTTAATGTTTACACTTGCCTACCTGATAAGGTTGTTATTTGACCAAAACACACTACCATTTGGTTGTTGCTATGGGCATGGTTATTGTTGCTAGGGCCAAAATGTTTTACAGAAAATCTGCAGAATATCACTTCTAAGAACATTCCCACCAAATCCCAGGCCAATCTGCCCAGTAGTTTTGGAGTTTATGTTTTTTTGACCAAAAATAACATTTTTTGACACAAAAATGGCTCTAAGTTGGCTAAATTGCATCATATCCCAAAACAAATCATCAAACTATAGCAGTAGTGGGTTCTACCCTAAGACTTCCTGAAAACAATTTAATTATATTCCTTTATTTAGTTGAAATTTACTGGCATAACAATGTACTCTAGTCTGACATAAATTTGACGAGGCTTAATGCACCTTCAGAGAACACAACAAACCTTTTATGTTTCATCTTTTTTTTACTCTACGACTATGAATCTATCTACATCCTTGAAAGTTGAAATCATTACATCATGTTGTAACACACAGCTTACATAATGGATTAGAACACTCAAGTCTCAACATATCAAGTCTGTTATCGCATCACTTGTTGTATAACACAAATGTCAAAGTTCCTACGCTTTCTTTCACACTTCTGTCAATAACAAAAATTCAATAGGAAGGTGCCTACCTTTCATAAAAGACTTCTTGTAGAGCAGCTAGCAAATTATCAATTACTTTGGAAATAGCCTGTGAAAAAAAATCAAAACATGCTTCAGTCTGGGGAATATAATAAACATTAATATGAGTCTGCTTCAATTATCTTGACTTCACAATGCAGTATACGTTGTGAATGGCTTATTTTATTCACACTCAGCAAATGTGAAATAATTTTTATCACCACAACCACAACCTATTACAGCACAGCCATTCTATTGGTGTGTGAATAGGAGACTTGAAGCAGGAAAATTTCTGACACGCATAACACAAATTACACTTCACCATTTGTTCTGAAATTGACAAGCTATCTCTATCATCCCTCACATTTAATAGTAATCATTATCAAATAAAATTTTCCAGGGTAATTTCTTCTTCATGAATTTAGATTCAAGCTGCACAAAAATGTATTACTATTAGGGAATATGAAATTCGATATTTATAATCTATAACACTAGTCGTTTTTTCTACTCTAACTAATCTCTAAGCTATCATATATTCTTTTATTAGATTATATAATGACCTGAAATACTGGGTAAACAATTTAAAGACTGTGAGACCATTAACTTGAATTATTTGGTATTTACTTTGACTTTGGATGCAAAATATTGATAAGCAATTAAAATATAAAGTCATACATTATAGTTGTCTGAACAAGTACGAATGAAGATGGTTGATTTCTTTTTTTTTTAGAGTTATGCTGTAAGAATGACATGTGTATAGCATTTTTTCTACTGTGTCATTCAATATCCATAACACAATGTCTTTATTACAGTTCCAATCTTCATTTCAATGATATTACTTTCATTATTATTATCCAAATTAGCATCAAATTCCTCAGTTGTTTAATAATATATAACCCTTGCTGGTACTGATGTATCGCAGACAATACCATTTTAGTCTCTACATCAGTATATAACCCTTGCTGGCACTGATGTATCGCAGACAATACCATTCTAGTCTATACGTCAGTATAACCCTTGCTGGTACTGATGTATAGCAGACAATACCATTCTAGTCTATACGTCAGTATAACCCTTGCTGGCACTGATGTATCGCAGACAATACCATTCTAGTCTATACGTCAGTATAACCCTTGCTGGCACTGATGTATCGCAGACAATACCATTCTAGTCTCTACGTCAGTATAACCCTTGCTGGCACTGATGTATCGCAGACAATACCATTCTAGTCTATACATCAGTATAACCCTTGCTGGTACTGATGTATCGCAGACAATACCATTCTAGTCTATACGTCAGTATAACCCTTGCTGGTACTGATGTATCGCAGACAATACCATTCTAGTCTCTACGTCAGTATAACCCTTGCTGGCACTGATGTATCGCAGACAATACCATTCTAGTCTATACATCAGTATAACCCTTGCTGGCACTGATGTATCGCAGACAATACCATTCTAGTCTCTACGTCAGTATAACCCTTGCTGGCACTGATGTATCGCAGACAATACCATTCTAGTCTCTACGTCAGTACATGTATAACCCTTGCTGGCACTGATGTATCGCAGACAATGCCATTCTAGTCTATACATCAGTATAACCCTTGCTGCCACTGATGTATTGCAGACAATACCATTCTAGTCTCTACGTCAGTATAACCCTTGCTGGCACTGATGTATCGCAGACAATACCATTCTAGTCTCTACGTCAGTATAACCCTTGCTGGCACTGATGTATCGCAGACAATACCATTCTAGTCTCTACGTCAGTATAACCCTTGCTGGTACTGATGTATCGCAGACAATACCATTCTAGTCTCTACGTCAGTATAACCCTTGCTGGCACTGATGTATCACAGACAATACCATTCTAGTCTCTATGTCAGTATAACCCTTGCTGGCACTGATGTATCGCAGACAATACCATTCTAGTTTATACGTCAGTATAACCCTTGCTGGCACTGATGTATCGCAGACAATACCATTCTAGTCTATACATCAGTATAACCCTTGCTGCCACTGATGTATCGCAGACAATACCATTCTAGTCTATACGTCAGTATAACCCTTGCTGGTACTGATGTATCGCAGACAATACCATTCTAGTCTCTACGTCAGTATAACCCTTGCTGGTACTGATGTATCGCAGACAATACCATTCTAGTTTATGTGTCAGTATAACCCTTGCTGGTACTGATGTATCGCAGACAATACCATTCTAGTCTATACGTCAGTATAACCCTTGCTGGTACTGATGTATCGCAGACAATACCATTCTAGTCTATACGTCAGTATAACCCTTGCTGGCACTGATGTATCGCAGACAATACCATTCTAGTCTATACATCAGTATAACATCAAATTACAGCCTTTCTAAAAACAAATCTGGTCAAGGCGAGGCCTGCTGTACATAGGGGTGAGGCATTCTGGATAAACAAAGTTTAGAGCTGTACACATCTTAAAACAAAACCCTCAGCATTGTTTGGGCAAGGATTAAATAAACGTTTACATGTAGCTCCTATTTTAGTAACATTGTTTTCCAAAGAGCCTCTCCACAATTTATAGCAGGCTTCTTATTAACCAGATTTGCAAATATCTATAAATATATTCTAAGAATCCCAACCAAAGTTATGGTGTATCAAACACATACGATACTAAGTCTTAACCAGGCTATACAGTACTTCATCAGTGTTTGCAAACCACAGCAAAATCCCCTTACCTTGCCATTCTCTGGCTGGTAGAGATATTCCCTCAGTTGTCTGGCAGCAGTAAGGCGGCGATCACGATCATCTTCTCGTGTAATGCGCCTTACAAGGGTTGACAGATGGGAATCATCATTGAATATCAAACTACGATCTACAGAGACAGAAAAGGAGCACCACAAAGGATTACTTTTAATACTCATATAATACCTAAACTTCAATCTATTTTGAAGACATTTTAGGAAAGGATTTATGTACTATCATTACATACATGTAACAAAAAGGAAGAATCATGTCTGACAGTCTCAAAGCTGAGCTATTTCTGTATACTGTGGATTGCATTGTCCTAAAGAATTTGAGAGTTCGACATTAACATACTTTTTGACATTCTCGCAAACCAGAGTTATTATTTCTACCACTACACTTCGAAATAGGGACCAGCTCATTAAGAGCAGTACTGTAAAACGGTCAGGGTTTGCGACGACTTTTTGACAGAAAGAATAATTTACAGGTAAGTGTAACTGTATGTATTAAACAAATCAGAGATTCCAAAGATTATAACCATACAATCTGTTATATTCATGCATCTCAAAGACTTCTGTTATACAGCTGTACTGAAGCCTGTGATCTATGTGTTCTTGTGTTCATGCAAATTTAAAATGTTGTAAAATGTAAAATAGCTGTGTCTAACTTTGAAAGTCAAGTGCACATTTTCCCCTATCATTATTAGCCCAAATAACAAAAATTAAAATTTTTACAAGATACTTTTCAATTTGTCTTGAGAACAATGAATGACAATGTCACCATTTCTGGTTACAATCAAATGGGCTGACTTAATGTTTCCAGTAAATTATTGGGTTCAAACTTCATGAATACATACACATTGTTTTCAGTACAATAGATCCCTGGCACAATCCAACCTCACAACTGCACATCATTACACAAGTGTATGTTTTAAGGCCATGCAGGTGGCCACTGCCTCTAAAAGTGATGTCTTACATTGCGTTCTCTTTCCTTGATATATGAAGGCATGAAGTTCCCATTTTAGAGATCGAACCATTTCTTTACCATATGGTATAAAATAGCTGTGTTGTTTCGATCAAAGTTGGCCTTACACGAACTTTGACCTCGGTTTATGTTGGCAAACTGCCGTCGATCGACCCCCTTCCCAAACCAAGGACCGCGCAAAACAGTTCAAACTGAAAATGCAAATTAATAATGCAGTTGTCCGATCCTATCATTGAAGTCTTTATTTTATTTTAACATCTTAAGTATCTTACTGAAAAACAACTTTCACTATTACGTTGACAAATCGAGGCCATGGGATTTTACGTGGCATGACGGTGCAGGCAGATCACAACGGTCATTTGATGATAACAACAATATAAATAGTTCAACAGTTCCAATAAAAGGCGTTGTCAAAGAGAACCTTGAATACGTCTTCTCGTTCACTTTTTGCCAATATCTATGCAACGAAACCTTGATATGTATGTCTCGCAACGATAATTCTGCTGCTATTACGAAACTAAGTAGGAAATTATCTAATTCTTACCATGGTTTTGCCTCATTGTTACGCCACTTGTACGGGGAAATCCCCGACCATACTGAATCAAGCTTTCCCCAAGCAGAAGTTGTGCAGACAATTCTGATTTATCGGTACTGCCACTCTTCTCAGACTGTTCTCTCTTGGTTTTTGATGTGATCCTTTGTCCATCTTCTCTGTGGTCGCTGTGTAGGCTTGGTTTTCGTTCCCTTTCCCGTCTGCTTCGACGGGAACGACCATGCTGTTGCGACGAGGACTGTCTTGAGCTTCCTGTCACGGTCTTCTCCTTCTTGCTGTCGTTTGGAATTTTGGACAAATCTTCTGGTACTTTTTCTCTGCGTTGTCGACTTGGTCGGTTACTAGAGGGTCTCTCGCTCATCACCTTGGGTCACACACAGCATTTCTTTCAACTCAACGCACACAATATTACGAGCTCACCTTTTCGTGATCAGCTAGCTGTCGCCATGTTGAATTTGTTGTATGAATTTCAATTCTTCGCCCGAGCGCGCCCTCTGAAGCTCGAACAGTACTTTTCACAAAACCGCCAGCAGCGCGAGCTCATCGCGCCACAATCAATGCTCAACGTGTGTTCGAACTCGACTTTCTTTTTTTCCCATCCATCCTATCCTATTTTCCATTTCTTTCGTGATGTTTCTCTATATCTTACAAAAACATGCAAAATAAAAAAAAAATCTTTCAGATCCTTGTAGCCTAGGAGTATGATAAAATTTATATCGGATATAAGTTCAAATAAAAGAAATGTATATATCCCCCACATTTATTCCTTTAGGTTACTATTACTGCTTTATGATACACGTGATAAGCACTTGGAAAGATATCTATATACTTTTCACTTGCATTGATGGAATTTATATATTTGAAGGGTGAGATTCTTCCAATAAAAATCTAAATTAAATTAAATTTCTCCTGAAAGACCCCTATTAGGTAAGCTTAAGTTCTTCTTTTTTCTTCATCAGTCACGGTGTTTATAGTTTTATATAGCTTACTCTTTCCAATTTCAAAGTATGTATGATTATTGATTCGCCAGTTTAATCCACTAACTGCAATGACATTTCTCGTGTCCTCAGTGTAAGCAAAAACTTCATTATCTGTAGAACATGTAAACATCAAAAAAGGCCGGATTATCACATACAAGGATACCACACCAGGAGGCCACAATTTGTCGTACAGAACCAACAAGATATATATGTACGCAGTCGTGTGTTTTTTAATTGTAAGAAATTTCTATTTACATATAACGAATAATTCTTTATAATCTGGGTTATGGAAACGAGATAATATTATCATGAAAATGCACACATTTCTACCAAAAGAAGAACTCTTTGACTTCTGTATGTTAAGTTATTTAAATACCCAAACTATCTAACTAGCCTAGAAATTGCAAGATTTAGTCCGATAAGCTTCATGTTCTTTGGATTAATAAATATCTGAGATGTGACGAATCGTTTGTTTGTCATGGCAACATAATGGAACACTGCAATGTAAGCTTATGCACATGGAACACGTTGAAAGATTTCATGTAAATTAAAAAATATCGAGTCGGCCTATACGCTATCATCCTAGACTTAGAGGGACAAAGTTCAGATTGTGGCATTTTTTTCTACAAAAAAACATTTTCATTATGAAGAATATATCAGAATATATTTAGAGTTTGCAATCGTCATATAAGCTTACTAGGTCTATTCGGGAGATCTGTAGCATTTGGACAAACTTAAAGTGGCACAACCCAATAAACTTTCTACTTAGTAGAGGGAAAATAACTGTAAAATTAATAATTTTAGTATAATGTTACTATCAATACATGTTTTTTTACTGACATTTGTTCAATTGTTTTCTGGTTAGAACAGTTCGATTTCCTGGATCCGGGTTTCTAATCTCTTACGTTGTAAAAGAATAGTCTAAACATTGTTTGAGGAGCTCCCAACTTTACTTGGTTCCCAGAATGCCTTGCCCCAAATACAGCGGGCCCTTCTCAAGCAGATTTGCCAATTTTTATGATGATTTTAAAGAGGTTGCGCAATGCAGGCTGGCCCGTCACGGTGAAAACAAAATCTTTGCTCCAATAAGCTCCAAAAAGCCCTTTAGGCATATTCGTTGATCTACAGTACACCCTCTCAAATGTAGCCGATGTTAATTAACAAATTGTATCGCTTGATACCCCGTAAACAGTTTATTTTATATTTGTTGATCAAGTTTGAGTAGATGGAATATTTCAAGTGACACCTAAAGTTCGACATTGGCAACCCAAAAATCATAATCAGTAAGATAGGGAGTCAAACGCACCTTCATTTCAGTCAAGATGGCTGCATGTTCTCATTAAAACTTGGCCAAATACGAATGTCCTTACAAATCACGGGTCTCGCACGTCGATTATTTGTGTTGTGATTTTTATGTTAGCTGCTTAGTGAAGGTAAGTTCGACGTCAAGTTATTAGATCTGTGTGAAATAGATCGTGATATATTTTTACATCGTACTGTATTGTATGTACATCTTAATTTTAGATCGTACGGATGGTGAGTTGAGTTCATGCGTAAACTTCACCCCTTCCCTTCAAGTGCCAATGACAATGTCATTTTAACCTTATATAGTGTGTAATTGGCCATTTACACAATATTGTGCCTATATAAGCAGGTAATATGCCTATAATTAAGTAATACCCTTTCGATTGCGAGAATACACCCACACTGTCAAGCTCGATACCTTCAGAAATGCCTTCACTTTCGTTGATCAAAACTGAAAGTATGTACAGTGAAGCAGTGTACAGTTATAAACAAATTACAATATCTTGACCTTTCTGAGGTGTGACTGTACATAAATTAAAATGTTATATCCCCATGCAGCATATAACTAAAATATTTTGTTTTCATTAAAATGTGTACATAAATTGTGTCTGGTCTGTGGGCTATAGTACACATTACAGCTATGTTGAAATCTGTATTTCACGTACAGAGCTGTGATCCAGATTGTATGTACATAGACCACTATAACTCGAGTCACTGACATGACATTTCTACCGACAGTCCTTGAAAATGATCCAAGTATGAAATACCTGGAAGCAACCTTTCAAATTAATTTCAATGCTATTTGATCCCATGTCATAATATATAAGTTATAACCACAATATATTGCTTTGTATTCACCTTAATTAATAATATACAAAATGTACTGGTATACTTTTTGAAACCTTGACAAGATTCTAGTGCTGTGAATTTCCTCTGTTCTGCAGTTACAATAGGGTTATAACATTCACAAACCAAACTGAATATACTTTGTAATATAACACATATGTTTAATGTGGAATTATTCTAATGAGGCATGTACTAGACAAAAGATGAATATGATAAAAATGTATGATTGCATTCCATCATTCCATCATCTAGAACATATGTGAATATAGTGTCACATATGGAATCACTATTGTCTACAATATGGTATAGTGCCACTGTGTGTATATAATTATTGATGAAATTAAAACCAATTCTAGACTGTTTTGGTAAGGTTTTGGACTCCAGTAACAGAGAAGAGAAGCTAGATTCCAATGCCCTGCACTTTCACTGGTTTCATGATCAAGCAAGTACAGATCATGAAGCGAAAACCAGTCATGTAAATACCCTTGGTATGTCACATTGGCACTCATGTGTCATGGGGTTCTAATGTACAGTATGAAGAATGTACATGTACAAGGCTACATATTTGTGAACTACATGTATTTAGTATCTGTATACAAAAAATGTAGCCAAATAATTTGTATGTTATTAGACCCTCAATATGATTACTAGATGGTTGGTAGGTTACTTTTCTGTTTTTCCTAATTAATACCTCTCTTGTAGAAAGAATGAAAAAATAGACACAAATCTTCAAATATTTCACTTTTGGACCTACTAGAAAGAAGAAACTCAGAAACCTAGGGATACAGGGTTGACTTCATGAAGACATTGGAGTAATCAATCAATCAATCAACCAACCAATCAATCAATCAATCAATCAATCAATCAATCAATCAATCAATCAATCAATCAATCAAATGGATTTATATATAGCACCAAACTCCAATACATAGTAATGTTCAATGGCCCTTTACAAAGTCTGAGTAGAGTTGTTAGTATGTTCTGCTAAACAGATAAGTCTTGATGCACTTCTTAAAATTATCAAGGCTAGGTGACTGGCATACTTCTAGAGGGACACTGTTCCAAGTGAGAAGTATGTGAGAAAGCACAATCACCATAAGTTTTCCGGTTACTCCGTGGTACATGAAGTAGAATTTTGTCATTTGAATGAAGAACTCTGGATGAAGCTTTCAGGTGGATTAGGTCATGGAAATAACACCACTACCTTCATGTATGATGATGCTACTACCGCCATGGAGTTAAATAGATAATTAGTGTCAGACTATTCTTTCAGGCATGTTGTTTCAAGTACTACTAGTCAAGTATTCATTACGTCTTTAAGTAATTCCCTTGTCTGACTTAACCCTGTCACTAATCCTGCCACAGCCATAACCGGAGATTAACCTCTTAAGTCTTGCAATACAAGATGTCTCAGAGTCTGTTATGGGGAAATATCTGCTTCCATGCGACAGTGGAAATTTTCAGGATTATCAGGGGTAATAAGGTCATTAGAATGAAAAAGAAAGTTCTGCCCCTAGCATTACATACCGCTTGTGAAGTGAAAGTATGTGATGGTATAATGTATACTATATGTAGTTTTAATAGACCGAGAAATGTAAAAATATCAGGATGCTATCGATGTACTTTAGTACTAGTAAGTGTATATGAAATAGTATGCAAGGGACTAGACAGAAACATTGTCAACCGGAACATGTAAAATGTTACAAGAGTTGGGACGGAGATGAATGGGTTTCACTATTTAGTTAAGGAGGCACAACCTAACTCTTCATTAGTTTTCTTTCATTCTTTCATATTTGTAAATATACATGTAGTCAATTTGTTATGTCTTGTGACAGAGAAATGCAGGGACAGTTTATATTACGTTCCAAATTTCAATGAAAAATTTCTGGGTGCATCCAAAAAATATGTCATTGAACCATTCATTGCATTTGTAGAACTAACTGCTGTATTACATCAATCTGATTAAAATATGATGTCGGAATATGACTTGATTCCTTTATTTACTCGTATATTGTAGTTTGTTTTCAGTTTTTCTGTTGTGGAAATGATTGCCTTCTTCTTGGGATTCAATAAAGTAAATGCTAAATTCAATTCAATTCAATTCAATTCAATTCAAAACCTTTATTGTCCATTAAATTAAAACATATAATGGAAAATTTTCTTCTGGCATCTCAGAAATCCCAATATACAAATAAAAACGCTATCACAGACAACATATAACTAAACAGACAAATGTACAACAATACTACGTAGATCTATGTACTGATGTGATCTCACAGAATTTTATCAGTAATGGTTGGAGTAAAACAGTTTCAATTATTAACCAAAAATGTACATCAGCTTGATAGATCAAATCATTTACAAAGGTTACAATGCACTAGAAGTTCAAAATATTGGAATAAAATACATAATAATTGTTCATATGTGAAAATTTATACTGACAAAAAACTCTAAGTCTACTCTAGACTGTGCTGTTTTTAATAATCAACTGTTATTGAGACATGTGGTGTCATCATATAAAAGTATACAGTACTTTATCATAAAATGTATACAGACTTTATTACAGTTTTTATTAACAACTATAAATAAACAGAGACATAAACACTGCTCTTTTAAGTGTAGCAACTATCAAATCAATAAATTATTCCTCTCTGTCTCCCTGTCTCCCTGTCTGTTTATACTGTAGGTCATAGGTCATAAAGAGGTTTACCAGGATATCCAACAGGTGGTTAATTAATCCCATAGGTATAATTCTACAGGGAAAATCTGAAATAACATTAACGGTAGTTTGCATAGAGAATGATCATTACTGTTACTTGTTACCCTCTTCCTTTTCTACACGTTATACATCTTAAATAATAGATGAAGGAATAAAGTTAATGACAATATTGATTTTTTTTTTATTAATAAGCGTTTTATTAATGATAGGAAGAGAATTTAAATAAAATAAAAATATTGATATGTGTGTATTGGTTAATTTTAGTACTTAATACAAGAATAGATAATATTATTTTAATTATCGTCTTGAACCAAACTTGTTAAAAGTATAAATTTGAGGTTGTAGTCTTGTCTGTTACATAGAGTTTCTGTGAAATGTTTGTTTTAAGTACAAAATTACATACTGTTACATTATACCAATTCTATGTACACCTTTTATCAGTAGTGTTTACATTAGTGTAACCACAAATGACTATGGGGACATATTTTTAAAAATAATACTAGGGATATATTAAAAAATAATATCATAACTAGGCAAAGCCCATAAGCTCGTGCAGGGTAGATTCATTTGTGACCGGCTGCCTGGGCCAGGGTTGATACACTTGATTTGGGTCATTTTCCAGGGGTATTGATCATCAAAATTTATTTTATTGAATGACATCTAATTCTCTGAAGTAAAGAAAGTCAAAACTCTATGCATCAACACTCTATGCAGTTGTTGGTTTCAAAAACCATCATAGCCATTAGATTAATATTGTTCATTTTCAATCAACTTATCATAGTTGGTCTTTGGACAAATGTTTTGTTGACATGTTGCCGAACATCACGATTTCTCAATTCAACTCGATGATTTAGGAATGTTACTGTACCAACAAACATAGGAAAGTAGTTATTCTTTTTAATTAAAAAAAATGTAAAAAAAATCAATTATCGACAATATAAATGTCAAAACACTTCCACAACCCGGAAATTAAACTGAACCACCAATTTTTTTCGCACAGTATATACGACCTGCATGCATACTAGTCATTGAGCCGCTACACAGCAGCTTCACTGCCGCTGCGCAAGCTATTACTTGACTCAAACAAAGTTAATGACTGCATAGTCTTGCATTCAGTACAGCAATTTGTGTGTATATGGTTGTCTTTTTTGGGGGTATTTAATAAAATTTTTATCAATCATTCATAATCAAATATTACATTGTGCAAAAGTAAAATAAGGAGTAACATGGAATTTTTGACAGATTGTACTGACTGGCTGTTTATCACATTCAGTAGGCAGAGTTTTGTTGCTGGATAGCTATGAATGAAATCCCATGTCTATTAGATGTCATTTGTTTTTTCCAGACATGCTAGATATACTATGCAAGATTTTACAGATACACACATAGAAACATGACGAATTACTAATAATCAAGAAAGGTTTCAACATTAATTTACGTGAAAGGCTTGAAGACGAATGGTGAAATTTAGAGAACATAGCTACTGTTCAATGACTAAGAATTAGAAAGTCAACATGTCACAGGGAAACTGATGTATCTTGTTTACTAATCGACCCAGTAGATTCATGCATCTATAGCCATCTCATGTTTAGAACCCAAACAAAACATAGTACACCAAGTTTACTTGAGTCTTTTTCATAATAAATTTCTTGATTGTCTGTCTGTGTGTGTGTGTGTGTGTGTGTCTGTCTGTCTGTCTGTCTGTCTGTCTGTCTGTCTCTGTCTCTCTCACCCCCTCTCTCTATCTCTGTCTGCCTCTGTCTCTGTGTCTGTGTATGTTTCTGTCTGTCTGTCTGTCTGTCTGTCTGTCTGTCTGTCTGTCTGTCTGTCTGTCTGTGAACACAATATCTCAAAAACTACTGCATTGATTCTAATGAAATTTTCTACACATTTATTCGTTTACCAAACAAATCCAACAAATGCTCAAGAGAGAAAAGAGAAAATGAAAAACATAATTTAATTTACAAATAGAAATTTCTAAGTTTAAAGGTGCATAGCAGGAAAAAAAATACAAACTCATGATAAATACAATGTATGTCAAAGGAATATAGATAGAAGAATGTATAATCCTTGGCCTGAATCAACTCATCTCCATTCACAAAAGTTGTATTGACCACTGCAATGTTAAAAAAACACCCCGAAGGTCCTTAACTGCTGTACGTAATGATGACTATTGAACGTCGTGATATTACTACACCATTGTGTGATGGTACTCAAGTTTTACTGGATGCCATGAAGAATTATTAAGACATCAAAGTATACCACTCAGACATCTTCCATTCAAATCCTTGAAAGAATAATCACGTTTTGAAAATCCTCTTTGAAAATTTATGTAGAAAGGTAGTAAATCGCAGCTGTGTATGATCAATTCCAATTTGAATATATTGTATTATCTAGTTGGGAAATTGAAATAAAAGAATTTATCATGAGATGAGTCATACCTAGAGTATTCAGGATATTGCTGTAACATAATTTTACCTGGTGACATGCAGAAGTAAAAAAAAAAGACTATTCTGGTTCGTTTTTGCATTTTAAGTAAAAATTACTATTCTGGGTGGTTTTAAACTCTAAGTCAGTTTCTCATATTCTTTGCAGTGCTGAAGTAAGCTTTCAGAAAGATTGGTTGACATTCAGATGTATTTGTGATTTGCTGCCAAGAAATTTTTGGATTCTGTAAATAGAAATTTTCACATAATACTGTGAACCTAGAGTCCATGACCGTTCAATCTTGTTATGTCATTTTAGTCCTTTATTGTTCCCTTGGAAGGTTTCACATATCTGAGTGGCCTTATTTGGATAGTTTGCCATTTCTCATGACCTAAGGCAAAAAAAAAAAAGAATTGTTTCTGGTCAGCGTTTAGGTTCACAAGTGTTGTTGTGTGATCAGAGTAGTGATATCAAGAAAATGCATACCTCGAAAATGACAACATAAACTGCCAGTTCCTTAAAACCTAATCATAGCGGGGACTGTCTTTTTCAATGACTTGTTTTTTCATATTTGTCCAGCCCATACTGTCTGCAGATCTGTGGGGAAACAAAAATAACCCTCCCTACATCAGTGAAGACAACTGCAGAGCCAATCATGAACAAGCAAATGACATCTGCCCCACATACACACTTAAAGTACTAAATAAAAAGAACAGTAACTGCCATAAATAGTAGACTGACAGGTTTGTTGAGAATTAAAAAAACCAACAACAAAAAAACCATGTCACACCATTTTAGACGAACTGTTCTGACCAGAAACAATTTTTTTTTTTGCCTAACAGACCTTAAATTTCCTGAACCTGACCATAATTTGGGGGGAAAATATCAGATCAGGAAAAAATGATATTACCATTTATTAAAAATTAGAATTGAAACGTTCCAAATAAAGGTATGTATTTTTTAAGAACTAAAATATTGACATTGACTAGGATTGTCATATTATAGGTACTGAACCATAAATCATAACATATTTAATAACCCTAACCAATAGGTTGCAAAGTAGTCATTGTACATCATTAATTATGCATAATACATGACGCTATGATGATTAAAAAATGTCAATTCCCGTGAGACCAACTCATACTGATGTTTTGCTATAAAAACTTGAAATAGGAATTTCATGTAAGTGTTATTTATACTGCTTCAAAAACAAATTGTAAAGGTCAAATTTTTGTTCATAGGTTTGGTTTGAGTTTGTAATTTGATTTTATTCACTGCCATTGCCAGTCTTCTATGACAGTGTAATTGCATAAGTGGGACACTTTGTGATGAATTGTTGCTTCAAAATTCTAATGATTGGATTAACTTGGGTTGAAAAATGAGTTTAAGATGTACAATGGGTTCATTCTCCTCACAGTACAGTGATCTGGTTACTGACTTTAGATCAAAACAGATGAGGTAAAATAAACTATTGGATGTATTAAACTCTATTACATAGTCGTAGCAGTACCTGTTCTGGTTTGTACAAAGACATTTAGAGAGACATGTTGTGTATTGAAAGTTGCTTCCCTTGAAGGAATGTTGTGCATTCCCCTGGGAAGACTGTCAATGTCCTTCAGATATGCTGTAATACACATGCATGTAGTTTAGTTTAGGTGGCAGTCAAACAAAGATGTTGTGCACTAGGTAGTGAGTTCTTAGAAAAACTTTAAAACAAAACAAAACATCAATACATCTTCCAAATTTGACCAAATATATCATAAGTACAAAACTATGCAAAATAATTTATTGCTTTTGGAGAAAACTGTTCTGTTGAAAAAAATATTTTGTTAATAATTACTGTTGGAATGAAAACAGGAATAGTTATAGTACTAATATTTGTGTTAGATTTAAAAGTTCAGTTTAATAGATCCTTCTACCCCTACCCCCTCTTCCCCACCCCACCCCACCCCACCCCACCCACAGAAAATACCTACATTTCAGTTTGAATAAATTTGTTTTAAAGCT
This sequence comes from Glandiceps talaboti, assembly GCF_964340395.1. Lineage (NCBI taxonomy): Eukaryota > Metazoa > Hemichordata > Enteropneusta > Spengelidae > Glandiceps > Glandiceps talaboti. Next base: position 5,389,863 of record NC_135553.1, on the reverse strand, counting down.
TTGAATTTCAAACTATAATTATACCCAAGTAAATGACTTTGTACATTCTTTTCTTTCCTTTCATTCAGCAGAATAAAATCTGAGTGACAAACAAAAAGTGACATTGTCACTACAGTCACTAAAAGTTAAACACAATAATATAGTGCTAACCCTATATTTGCAAAATGAATGAAGCTTCAACTCAATTTAAGAGAATACAGGGAAAATAACAGCAATTGTGAATGTTTTAAGTAATATTTTTAGCACTTAGAGGATGTAGGCAAGTGTTGTGATGACATAAATCCTGTGTTTTCTGTTAGAATGCATACAACTTGGCATCCATACAGTATGATGACCGATGAACACGGGATTCCATATAATATTCATGTCAGATCAAAGTAATCCGTGTAACCAGTGACAACCATCCCCTTGACTTCTCAAGTAACTCTTTTTTTACCTGAAGGTACGGACAAGCCTTCTATGATTACCACATGTCCTACATCTTACCAGTATCAAATATACATGTACATCATTACATGTCACTGTGATCCACTCCTCAGAGTTTTGCGAAAGTCTAAGCGCTGTTTTTCCATTATCCTTATTATGAGCAAAGCTTTTAACTTGTGAAAAATATCACTATGTTAATAATTGTTATGTATTATATTAAGAATTGAGCCATATAGGATAAGTGGAGATGACAGCACACAAGTCAAATAACCAACTCATATTTATACAATAATGGTGTTAAATTCCCAGTTTGGATTCGTATGAAAATATAGGAGTGAAAAATTGTTGCCTGGTAGAGACTTCGATACAGTTGGTTGAGGACAGGAGAATACTCCTATGCAATCTTATGGCTCCTCTGATTACCTAGTCTAGTGCTATCCTTGGCTTCAAATCTTAAGATCTCTCTTAGAGATGATTGATACCACATCGACATCCAGACTATTGATTAGGTAGATAAGACTAATATGAGAACCTGGTATTGTAATCTTGATCTTTAAACTTTAAATACCAGAATAAATGTGGGATGCAAAAAATTATGAAAAAATAGAGAAGTGAAACATGGTGATGTGATTGCGTTTCTCAAGTGATGGTATTCATATTCTAATAGCTAATAACAACCACTCTGTAATGGTTTCGGAACAAATCACATACTGTATTTCTATCTCAGATATAGTCTTTCATCATTTTTGATTGCCGTGACTATGTAAATTTCAGAATGCCAATCTAATTGCAAAAGGTAAAATGCAAATGTTACAGAAATCTGTTCGCAGAGGTCACAATGTAAAAAAAAAATCAATAATGCACTCTCTTTTCATTCAAACATGTTGCACTATGACATTTCTACTAACAGGTGTTCAATCAGAATTAGATAGTGAAAAAGGGTGAAAAGTAGGAAATATAGTAATCTGTGAAGGCTATAAGGAAGTTGTCAAAGTGCTATAAATTGTACTTTTAAAGTCAGGGAATAAAGCCATACTGTATTGATTGCGATTTGAACTGTTGATACTGAGTGTGCTGGCAAACATCAAAAGAACTACTGCAGTATGACTTGACATGTAGATCATGGCTGTGCCATGTCATGTAATGTATATAGAGATGAAGACGATAGGTTTGGTTTGACAATGTAAGGAATACAGCTCTACTATATAGCCATTCTATATAGATGTACAATATGACGACAACCAATACATATTGCTTGTAACCAGACTTAAAATTTCATCTATACTCGTGAAAATATTTTATTCAAGAAAATTGTTTTACTTCTATACTTAGAACATTAGCCTATTTCATTTTAGTGTTCTTAATATCTTTATTACACTTTAAGTACCCAAATAGAATTATCAATTTTCTATACAGTTGTAGTAAAGGTATATCCTATCTAATCTTATCTTACCTAATGTATAATAATAAAATAATAATAATGGGCCTGTTCTCTGACGAGCTCCAGACACAGAACTATTAACAAAATGAGAGGATACATAAAAAACAATTGAAAACATAGCAAGGATGTAGAGAGAAGTGTGCAAGTGAGTGAGATTTAAGACCGAAATAGGTGAGTTTTAAGGGCAGTATCATGTTGTACAAATGAAGATATGAAATGTAGACATGTGAATGTGTTTTCAATAAAAAAAAACCCCCAAAAAACATGTTAGAGCAAGGTCTTGTTTGTGTGAATGTATTAAAGGTGAATTGCACACAATATGATGTGGTATAGTACAAAAATCCTTTTGACAAGCAAGTCACACATTGCGGGTTTTATATTTTGGGGTTATTTTTATTGAACTGTATGATTTATTTCAAGTACTCAAATATCATGCCTGGCAACTTAAACATTTAATTTTCACATCATGAATCCAAACATTAAATGAAAAGGGTTATGAGATTTTTTTGATTATCAATATATTTGAATGACACTATAATCTCAGTTATTCAACCTCTGTGGCAAATAATTGGAAACCTAATCAAGTTATGAGTAATTACTTATACTTTCATCATATCCATATTACTATAGTTGTGATTTTACTCATTACGTAGTTGCTGATATATTTGTCTTATTCTTTGGTGATCGGGATTTAGAAAGACATTAATTGTATCACCTTACTATAAGTAAGTCCTTCATGATTTCCCAGTAGGCAGATAGTATATATGTGTATTTATTATCATTGACAATGACTTTCACAACAGTGCCTGTCTAGCCAAAGGTAATAGTGAAATGCTTTAGCAACAATCAAGGTGTAGGCTTGCCTTATTGAAGATAGACACAAACTAAAACTGCTTTTCAATGTGGTGATAGCAGTGCCTCTTTTGTGTGGATGTAATCACTTTGTATTCAATTTACATTGTAGCTAGCAGAAACACCACCCTACTGAGGGTATAATAATTAAACAGGACTTAAAATCAACAGTAGTCTCGTTCCCACAGACTACCAATTCTTGTAATGGGGCTACCATAGTTTGCAGCTGATTATGTGAAGATTTAAAAGATGGAAGATTTACGAACATGAAGCTATTTTAATATCAGACATATTTCCAATCGAGGAACTCAGTTTTCACTTCAGGAATATAGGACTATCGGTCATCATTCTTGGGCTACCAGTTTCTGAAAGTGGTAACCCAGTAGGACTACCAAAGAAATTTTTTTTTATTTCAGTCCCTTTAAATCAATGTTCAGTGTTGAACAGCTTATGTATGTCATTGTGTTGCAATAATAGTATTAGTTCATAGTATTAACCACTGCCATACCTTTTGGTTATAAATATGAGTGTATTGTCACAAACATGGTATGTAAACACTATCTGAGATGTGTCAGTTATACTTTCATTGTTTACTGTTAATATTGTTTGTGTTGTAACTTGTATTTAGAAACCATATGGCATCATTATGGCATAGCTATATGTTATCTTACAATGTTGTTGCCTCTCCCCCCCCCCCCCCCCCACCCGCCCCCAGTATCTTTTTGGAAAAAAGTTGAAACCTTAACAAATATGCTCCTTAGGAAAATGATGTTAGTATTTGTACTTTATGCTAAAAACCATGAATTAGATGGGTATTATCTCTGTAAATATAAGCGTTGATGTTTATTTCACAGACCTTGTGACTTTATGTAAGTAGTAGTTTCATAAAAATAGATAATACAGGTCTGTAATATGATATTATGTATGCCATATACTATTCTCACTTTTGCTTTGTGTACGTATATTATGCAGTTGCTCACACACAGGCATACATTTAAAATATTGAACTAGAATGTGTAAACTGTGTTCAGAATTTTGAACTTCTGTTGGCTGAAAGGTGATCAGTGAAAGCAAATACAAAGAATTGCTTGCTGAACCTTCCGCAAAGTACTTTAATGATTTATATGAACATAGTCATTTCTTTCTGACAGTCAATGTAGTAACATGTATGTTATATATGATTAAATGATGGCGTGACTGACATGTCATCATAGCATACAAAACTAATGTTAATGCATGATAGAAAACAAGAAACGGAAATTTGAAGGTATATGTGTATAACATGGACAGGCATGGCTGAACGATGTCAGATAATACTAAATATATTTGTTCCTCAAAAAGGCGACATCGAGTCTAGTAAATTAAAACCTTTTTTTGCTCAATAATTACATATCTAGTATATTTATTGTTGCATGCAGTTTGCAGTTTATTGAGTCTTTGATTAAAATTTGTGTGTTTTATTGAGTCTTGATATAATGAGAGGATTTGAAACTGAAAACACATAATATTAGATTATGATTGATTTCAGGATTAAGTCATGGACTCATAGTATCAGTGAGTTTAGAATTACATTTATCAGGGTAATAGGATATATATATACAGTCACTATGTCATGTGTGTTATACCTGTTGACATTCAATGAGATTACATCTATTAGATGTGTCCATACAATTCAATGTATGAGGTATCTGTAAACATGACGACCAAACCTCTACTAGTACATACAGTACTTTTTGATGTCAGCAAAAAATTTGGATTTATTTCTACACCAAAAAAAATTTATGGTCAGAATTTTCATAGTAATCCACAAAACACATTTTTGTACTTTCATGTGACATTTACAAACTACCATCATATAAAATGCTGTTCCTTAAATTACATTTGTTGAGTCAATTTCAGGAGATTACAGTTACCCAAACAATTTTGTAGCTGGTAAATTATGCTGTATTCAGGTTTTGATTTGTATACAAAAAGATTTTGGTAGTAAGACATTCTACGTCAGCAAAAAAAAATCATATCCTCAGCACTTTTCAAAATATTATTAAAATTTACCCTACAGAATATATACTCTGCAAAAGAAAGAAAAAAGAGTGCTAGCATCAACTGTTGATCATCTAAAGTTTACTCCATTACATACACAAGTCATCATAGGACTCAACAGCATATCAGGAATGAGATATTACAGTCTACTGCTTGAAGGGTATAGCGGCTTCTTTTTTTTTTGTAGTCTGTTCTTCTTTATTAAAGATTTATGGAAAAAATTTAATATCGTAGTATTATCCTTGACATGGATGAGTAAGACAGAGATAATCCAGGAACTGCAGACATTAAGACTATGTGTCTATGTATATAACCACTGACCCAAAGACTTTGTATCTAGACTATGTATAACCAAACTGACCCAAAGACTATTATATCTATATATAACCACACCAACCCAAAGACTAAGAATCTATGTATATGTCCACATTTAGTAAAATTAATTTCGTGATAGGATGTTGACATTTGCTGGAATGTTGTGATGCTGATAACATGATGAGACATCAAGATACATCACATTGTAGTAGATACTATCCTTTGGGTACACTTTATCTGATTTGATGCTGAGACAGAAGTTGTTTGTTTTATCGTTATATTAAGTTTCTACAAATGTTATAAAATTGATATTAGATTTTTACAAATGAAATAATAATAATGTACATGTAATATGGTGTCTATAGGCAGCAAAAATTACCAAAGATAGAAAAAAAAAGTTACATCTATTGGAGCAAAACCTAGTGAGTTATTTGAAATTGGTAAATAGGTTGTAATGTCAAGTTGCCTGAAAGTTCCACTTGAGTAAATATCTTTGAATAGAATGTTAATTTCTGAAATGTTCCTAGGGTTGAGAGTCACTGTAGGTTTATTCAGTGGGAGGTGATATCTGTCATCCTGTATTAAAACTATTTGTAGGGCAATTTTCTGTAATATTTTAGGTCAAAAATTATATTTCTGACTTAAATTAGATACATGTCATGAGGTGTAACTATAAAGATGTACACAATACTGGCATCTCTTCAGTGTATGCATCTACATATTACTTTCAAAACAAAACTGTAGCTGTTGTGCTGTGCTATATCAAACTTTTGGTTACTTGTTTAATGTCAAGTCCAGCCAGCTCCCTGTGGTATAGTGCTCTGTGCTCAGGATTATCAGTTGGGAAGTCATGGGTTCAAATCAGAATGGAGACACTCAGGGGATTGTTCTGTGATTGACCCAAACCCAGGGTGAGTGTTCTGTAGTCTCAATGGGTAGGCTGTATCACTTGGCCTTCACTCACAAGATGAGTGTGAATTTGGGGACCCTTGGAGTATTGACTCAAAAAGTCAAGGATGACTGCTCACACAGAGCCTGCTGGCACTGTGTATGCCAGTCCTGGGTGACTCCAGGATAGCCTGTGGACTGACTGGGAAAGCCTAACAGTGATGCGATATGGAGCATGCAACATAGCCCTGTCAGATAGTCCCAAAACCGGAATGGATTTCAGTAGAATTGTGTGGTTGTGTTTATGTTTGTTTATTAGTCTGCATAAAAAGAAAATCGCTGGAAGGAATTCCCAGCACAAAAAAATTTAGAAAAGAAGAAGGTTATGTCCAGTATGTTGCATATCATGACCTTAGTGTACATGTTTGAATGACCTATGACCTTTGACCTGCCTGATATTTGTGTATGTTGCAGGCAGGACAGATTTTGCTTCTTGTCAAGTTTCATTCTGATTAACATGCAATCATGTGTGACCTGCCTTGCACTTGGGACCTACTCTCTGCTGTCAGCGACAGCGTTTGATAGGTTAACCTAGTCAGAATTAATCTGTGTGAAATGAACTACATACATTTCTGTTAAGCTGCAGTTAAGTGTGGCTATCAAAGATTGAAAAGGAAACCACAGGGAAATTGTAGGATATTGTACTTTGCAGTAATACATAGTTGATTTGTTTACATGTGTATTGTAATTGAACCTACAGTTTCAATTTTGCTGGAATATAGACAAAGTCACTAATGTGAGATGTGAACTTTAGTTATTTATCAGTGTTCCCGTATACACTATTTCACCATATTTGCCCCTTCTTTGAAAAATCCTGCCAGGATAGAAAACTAGTTGGCCCATTTTAGGGTTTCTCCCCAGCATGAAGAAGTGCTGGTGGGTCATTTCATATTCATGAATACTCATTACTATGCATTTATAGGCAAATTGATTCAGCAGATGTCAACAGTAGGTTAGTATATAAATTATAAAATGTGTAACTTAGAGAATCAATGGGACTGATTAGAAGTAAATAACATATATTGTTAGGCCAAAAAAAAGAGAAAAGAATTGTTTCTGGTCACTTAAATGCCCTCACATCGGTCTTTTTTATATGTGTTTGTCAGCCAATGCAGTATGCATATCCATGGGGAAACACAAAAATAACCCTCTCTACTTCAGTGAAGACAACTGCAGAGGCAATCATGAACAAGCAAATGACATCTGCTCCACATACACACTTCCTCTAAAATACTAAATAACAAGAACAGCAACTACACCATTGGAGTTGTTTACTGTTCAATGTTCCATTTGATACAAATGATACCTTTTTAGGGCTGCCTAATATTTCAACTCCCACATCCTAACCTTGATCAGAGCGTAGCACTTACAGTGCAATGCGTGGTAAATAATGCCAAGAAGTATTATACCACCCACAAGCTGAGTCGAAGTTGTTTGATTGAACTAAAAACGTGGGTTATAATACTATGATTGGGCTACATCGTGACTACTTGCATCTACATCACTCATTCACTGGTTCTGCAATGTTCAAAATATGAGTCAAAACATTCCAAATCACTATTATTATTTTACTTGAGTTTTCATAAATTGTGCTTGAGGAGGTATACTTATATATCTGTATTCCCCAATACTTATCTTCGTTTAGCCAGAAAATACTTGTAACCTGAGGATTTGTCAGTATAAGTTGATCGAAGAGTAACAAGGTCCCTTAAGTCACTCATATTTTTTTCATCTGAATGAAGAAGAATATTTGGGACTAATATCTAACTGACACCCAGACATGAATTTTTTAATATCTTATTACAGCCCACCAGTAGCTGTCACAGGTTATTTCATTGTTACTGTTACATATTTTGATGATAAAATTTATGGAATAACATTAATTTGAGTAGTATGGTCAGTCGACACTTTGGATTGTCTACAATCTGTATGAGATTTCTAACAGGTGCTCAATAAGGGATTTTACGTCTCATTACAGATCTCGTGAGATATGCAAATATACCTAGCAACAACGGTTGTCAATCATGTGATCGTGGTCAAGCGTTCGCCGTGACCATGTGCGATGATGTTGAGAACAATCGTGTTGCTAAGCGTTTGACACTTTCAGCTTGACCACCCTCACATAGTTGCTATGGATGCAGTTGCTCATGCGGATATCGTGAGATTTGCCGCGAGATGAAAAATGGCTTACTCAAGTCATATGACATCTGACAATGAGAAATGTGTATTATCCTGTGTATAGTATCATAGAAGACTAAAAATAATATTGTGTTGCCAAGTACCAATGTAGGTTTTGATGACACATGCATTAGTACAGAAGTAGTCAAATCTATAGATATACATAATTATGAAACAAAAAGTTCAATATTTTTTATTGAGGTTTGGCAGAAATTTGCTGCAAATGATTATATTTTTTGATTTTTTTTTGTCTGACTGGTCAGCACTAAAATGAAATATTTTATGTTTAGCTTATAGATAATCATATTTTCAACCACCTGTTGATTTTTTATTTAAAAAAAGATAAACATATATTTCCAATTGAAAAGATTCTGTTTACAAGTATTTGCAAATTTTACATGTTTTACAATCTTGATGTTTCTTTATTATATACATGTATATATTTTTGTGTTTTGAAATGTTTCATGTTTTGCCTCCTGTAGTCATTGTAAAACTACACCCTCTCTTACGGCACTGTCCAAGTCAGTGTTGCGGAAGAAATAACAGCTCTGTTTTGCGAGAATGCCTGTAGCGTGTAAGGATATGAATGATACAAGCATATCGGGGATGTATTTGTGTGATTATGAATATGAATATGCATGTACATGTTTGTGTGTATGTGTCTATTTGTGTACTGTAGAACCACTGGTAGTGTTCCATTGTGTATGGTACAAATTTACAAGTCTGTGTTGATGCCTATAAGTATTTGTACTTGGCTTTACATGAGTGACTCTATGTGTCTCTTTATCTTCATCTGTATTTGTTTTATTTGTTTATATAAACCTTGGATATCTAAAAAAAAATGAATTTCCTAAAACGAATAAATAATATAATTACAATTGCTGAACAACACATTGAGGGGCAATGACAATGAGGAGTGGACCCTCAACATACCACCAAGAACTACCAAGCCAACTGTCAGTAAGTCCAATACTCCCCCAACTAGCCAGCGCATACTGGGACTACCTTATCTACAGGGACTCTCTGAACAACTGTTCAGAGTTTTCCAATCTCATGGTGTTAATTTGTACCACCAGCCAAGCAACACCCTGCACACATTGCTAGTGCACCCCAAGGACAAAACACCGAAAGAACAAACTCTGTGGCACGATTTACCACATCACATGTGATCAGGACAGCAGCCATACCTACATCGGGGAGTCCAAACGCCCCCTCAGCGTCTGATTCAAAGAGCACACAAAGAGGGATAAGGCCACCGAAGTTGGGGACCACTGTAAAAAGACTGGTCACAATGTGTCCTGGGATAACACTTAGCAGGTTTTAGACAGAGAACAGCACTGGTTAAAACATAAAGTAAAGGAAGCTATTTGCATCAGACAGAGGAGACCCACCATGAACATGGACCAAGGATACCAACTACCATCAATTTATGGACACTATTATTCCACAGTTTCAGAGAGAAACATTAATGCTGACGAATTAAATCATTGCGTGATCAAGGTCCATAGTAGATTGATCGAAATGTCACATTCATTTCCAATTTACCGTTTCAAAGTAAATATATTGTACTGTCCAATATAATTACATATTCAAGGATTTTATCCCATTCTAAAACCTCATTAAGTTTGCTTCACGCTCTCGCAGTTTAGTGTCTGAAATATTC
>NC_135553.1:5355000-5375000 GCF_964340395.1 Glandiceps talaboti | reverse complement strand
CCACCCATTTCATGTTAGTGTTCACTGGCTCTGTTTTGATACAACCATGCAGAAACCAATGAGAAACTGCACCTTGCATTCTACACTTGAAGGGCAGGATTGCAATTTCTTGGTACATGTTGTATAAACTGATAAACCATTTAAATGTACTGCAACTAGATACAGACATGCAGACGCCAATATTTTGATGCTTGCATTTGATGTCTGCATAGTGGCACGTTACTTTATTTCACTGAGACAAAATTTCATTAGAATCTGTATTCATTCCATCTTGTTATCAAAAAGTGTAGAATATGCAGTTTCTTATCGGTGTCTGTGTAGTTATATCAAACAGAGCCAATGAACAGTAACATGATACCGGCTGTATCCAGCATTTTCTGACAAATTTCCTTTTGCTTTTGTACAGGAATACCTTGATAGAGATAGAAGGCGGTACATGGTTGGACAAGAAAATGAAGGAGGAATAGATACAGTGGAGCATCAAACAGAGGAAGAAGTAGGCTAATAACTTTGATTTTTATTTATCGACTCTTTTTTTGTATTTCATAATTTTTAATGATGATATGAATCTTCGATCAGTTTACATTGATTTATTTGAATACATTGTTTGAATGGAAAACAATATCACATTATATTTTTGTGAGCCCCTACATGTCATTTTCGAAATATGATTGAGGTAGTGATAAAGATGATTTTTGAGTTTGGAAAAATTTAGTTTCATGAAAATGCACAGTTGTACTGAAAATGGGGAAGGGGGGGGATAGTCATATTTCCTTTTTCTCTGTCCAATTTAAACATAATGTATTCCAGCAGTACCTTCAGGTCAGTGATGAGGTACATTCATACAACAAAATGAAGTGATTCAATTCACCTTTACATTCATCCTCATTACTTGCTGATTTACGTTGTGTACTTGTATATTATAGTTTTCATGTACAATGTAGGTGAAATGTAATCCAGTAAAACATCAAATTCCTCTTTCAATACAAATAAACCATTCTATAAAAAGAAACAAATAACCTGTTTGATGAAAATAAACCTAAGTACCATGTTTGATATACGTTGGTATAGCTTTATACATGCTATCAAAATCTCTGCTAAGACTGTCAAATTTTGTCAAATCTCTGGATCTTGCCAGTCACTGACCCATTAATATCACTCGTATAACAGACAGGATGCTATGGCTACATTAAAGATTATCAGTTTTCCTGAACACAAAACAATTGACCCAAAATTTCTTTTTTTTTATTTCAAAAGAACCCGATGCAAGGCAAAATTTCTGAGAGACTTACTGTGATAATATGATATTCAGTGAAATTCGCTCCTGAGGTGCATTGTACCTTTATATATTAAAAGGACTACATCGAACCAATTACCAGTATTCAGTCTATTCATTAAATATTGCCATTACTTTTAGGAATTACACCCACTCATTCCAAAATGCATTCCTTATGTATTTCAGTCTGTTGCTGAGAAATTTCAGAAGGAGCTGTGCTGGTGTATAGAACAGCTGGAAAATGGCCTCCTGAACCCCAAGGCAACAAAGATACAAAGTAAGAAACACCTTGGAATCAGTCTGAGTTTTTCATTGCATGTGTATGATAGACTTCTTTCTCATTATATTCCACTGCTATAAGATGTAATGTATTTGTTCCATCAAAAAGATTGGCCATTCGTTTTAAAATTCATGTTACGTAGACACCTTTGATGGATGGGTTTCATATTTTAGCCATACAGCAATAGGTCAAGGGTCATAGGATTTCAGATCTGCATAAAGATGTGAACATTAGATTTAAATACAATATCTTTAATCTCTACATGGATCACTTTGCTAATTGTCTTTTTGGTGACATTGTCAAGGGTCAAGTGTCAAAGGTCAAATTGTAATGCAAGATGCCAAGCAATATGAACAGATAATGAGATAGAAGTTTTGACATGAAGATTAGACTTAGTTGATACTTTAGTAGACAGATAGACAGACAGACAGGCAGGCAGACAGACAGACAGAGACAGACAGACAGACAGACAGAGACAGACAGACAGACAGACAGACAGACAGAGTCAGACAGACAGACAAACAAACAAACTGACATAGACAGACAGGTTGACAACAAGCCAGGTAGGTAGACAGACAAACACTGAGACAGACAGACATCTCTAGACATATAGACAGACTAGTTGACTTTCATACTGGTAGATATATGAATGATTATTAGATGAAGAAATGATAATTGATGGATTGATAAAAAAAATGAACATTTTTGTAATATACTGGTAACTAAACCAATTAAATTATTCCATTCATTTTGTTGCTGTGATTATAATCAATCCGTAATTTGATTAAATGATACTTTCCTTCCTTCAGAACAAGAAACAGAGAAGATACTAAAAACCTTGAAATCCTCCAGAGCTCCCATGGCCAAGAAACGACAAGTAATGCATGCTACGTTTGGTGACTACAGAACAAAGATGCAAAATGAGAAGAAGAAACATGCTGAAGGTAATGTCCTTTTATATTGTTTTCTTTGATGACCACATTTACAAATATTGCACTACAGGCCTTAAAATGGAAAGTCGTGTATGTATATATGATAGAATGCTTCAAGTAGATATGTGTAGCCTAAAAGATGCAGTACAGAAAATTAAGAGAAGTAGTTCAGTTATTATTAGACAACAATGGGCACAGCCCAGAGGAGGTTATAGGAATGATGCATGTCTGTCTGTCTGTCTGTCAATGGTTGGCCATATCTCTGACATGCATGACTCAATCAAACCTAGAACAAATGTCAAATACTAGTTATGGTATGCGTATGCACGTCACTTAATTTTGCAACTGTGAGCTTTATGACAAAATAGGGGCGATATGCTTGTCCTAAAAATACACCTCTACCCTCTTACCTCCAAAACTTTAATACATACAGACATGATTCAAGTGTCTACCCCATATTATCAATAATGAGATTGTAAGAGTGCCTTCATTCCATAATTTTGCTATATTTAGATATTGATATACCACATACAAGCCAAGTTGAATGCATTGGAACAAAAATATGGGTTTTTATACCCTCTAGGTCATTCTATGTCAAGACAGCTCATGTCTACAACATTAGTTCTGTGATGCTCAAAATATTATGAGGCAATATGTTACAATCCCCATTATCTTTCCCCAATTCTTTCATAAATTATGCTCAAGGAAGTATAATTATGATATACCCCAATACTTTTCTTCATACAGCCAGAAAATTCTTGTGACCCAAGGGTTTATCTATTTTGTCTTTTTCATAAATATAGCTAATTAAGCCTGAGCCCCAGTGATTTTACCACAACTGTCATACATGTACAAAGTGTGTGAAAGCTATGCAAATTAGAAATATATGCAAATTCCCACTTCTGTCTGCAGAATTCCCAAACTTTTGAAAAAATAATACAGATGTAAAAAAATATATAATGTACATTCTATTTATTTAGAGGTTCTAGTTGTAGTACATGCATTTGCTTCATTTATTCTTGAGAATATCTATGGTTGCATTCAGTTTCTTCTAAAAGTCCATTCATGTGAATTCACTAGTCAAAGATTCAACAGTTTTTGTACTGAAATACTAACATTCAATTTACATAGAACATGAAGACATTGTAGATAAAATATTGACACATCCTTTACTTACTGATACTGGATAATTCAACACGGCCGTGTCGTAGTTTTGGGGTTGGATTACAGATTATCTTTGATCACACCCAGTTTAGCAGACTGTAAGATACGTCATGACATTTCACCCTCACCGGCCTCCCTCACACGTAGGGGTTGGCCGATGTTTGAGGGCGCCCCATCACGGCGTACCTTATAGACTACCAGTTTAGCTGATCATATATGAAAATCATAGTGTCTCAAAAGTACAGTGACTTTCAACAGAAAACTGTGTATTTCTATGTATCAGTGATTAAAAGGAAAGGAAAACTGGTTTCTGTGTAGATAACTAACACTTTCGATCAAATTTATGTGGCTAGATGATGTTGTCATGACGATGAAATTCTTTAATACGTGACTTCTAGTGTCCTCTACATTTCCTTTGGTTACAGGCCTTTCAGAAAACACACTGAAATTTTACTTTGAACTTTCCTGAAAATATGTATTTTTCATTGACATTTTATCTCGTTTTGTCACCAAATCTTCACAGAAATGAAGAAATGCTTTATTGCACCAGCAGAAGATACTAAAGTTGTGAAAGGCAGATTTCTCCGTCGATCATCATCAACATCAAAAACTGATACTGCAAGTATAGCAGTGCCAAATAATGTACTCATGGTTGTCCAAGATGCTAACACAGAGGAGGAGGAGAAAGGTGACCATGGCAACAGTTGTCATGGCAACAACCAGGTAGAGGATAACACAAACAGAGGAGAAGTTTCGCAAAGTGAAAGTAAAGAAAAGGGCGGTAATAAAAATATTGACTCTTCAGAAAATTGTCTTGCAACAAAATCAAACGGATTCAGGTTTGACTTTGAAGTTGAAGACGAAGAAAGTAAATCAGAAGACGAAGGAGAAAAGACAAGTAGTCAGGAGGAAAAACATGAACTGGAGAAAGCCATGGAAGGGTCTTCAAAAGTTAAGGCAGAGATCCACAGAGAGAAGGAATCAACAGATGATGATGATGATGAAGTAACTAAAGATGCACAGATTGAAAGTAATAGTCAGGACAATATGACTTTACAACAAGGTATAGATAATATGAAGATTGAGTCACAAAATAATTAACAAGTATTAAACAGAGAAAAGAGAGTAAAATTATCATTTTACATAGACATAGTCATAGACTTTATAATCATGAACTGAAAACCTTGCTTCAAGTACACATAGAAAATCCCATTTACATTAATCAACTGCAGCTAGCAACCTTGATTTACAAAATCATAGGATTATTTTATTTCCATTTGATAGAGCTTATGGTTTGAGGCATCATTATGTCAAAGGTCATAGTCATGTCAAAGGTCAAGTGAGATGTTGAGTGAATTTACCCGTCCAAAATATAAAGTATAATGTAAGGTCTTTAGAGTTAGAGTTAAGTCTGTCTGTAACTGAGGACCCATTTCCGCTAGAAGCAGTGCACAACTCACACTTACATAATAACATGAATTTGAATAATAAGACTAGGAAAAATTACAGGGTGAATGTTAATAAAGAGGTTTAGATGTGCGTATTTACTTGTGTTCTATATTCGTAGCATCATAGTCACAGGATTCAAAGCAACCCAAGCGTTCTGTTTCAGACGATGCTATGTCAAAATGGCAGTCTATAGGTAACTGTAAATGCATGTTAAGTTTTTGTAATTTTTCTTTCTATAAAATATCATATTTTTTATATAGGTTTGCAAACATAACTAAACTAATCAATCGGTTTTTCGTTTGGGTAGTTGCAGTAAAAATGGCAAAAATGCCGACATGTTTGGAAAACAAAGTTGTGTATCCCCAGTGTGTGTGGCCTTCTGGGCAGAAGTCAAGATGTCAATGTGCATGTGCACATTCCAATGTTTTTAATGTTTTGTGTTCTAAACGCGTAACTAAACACAGCTTTGTATGCATTATTAAGTGTATGCCTGCACGATGATGCACCTGTATGCATACGCATTCAACGTGTATCTAAACCTCTCTAATATGTACCAATGATTACTTGCACAAGTGTGCACACATACTAGTGGTATTTGCACTGCACTGCAATATCAAAACAATATTGCATAGCTGTATGCAATTGAGGACATGATTGTTCTTTACACATGAATTTGTGTGATTGCATAGAATGATTTTATAGAAATTTGCTGTTTCGTATAAACATGTACGTAATAATAACAGAACCCCATGTCGTCACATGAGTTCCAGTGTTGGTACTCGGGTATTTGAATTCATGCTTGCAGTGTTTTCTGCTGCACTTTCACAAACATATGACCACAGAGAACTAGATGCAAGTGCTTGTGCAAATACCCCAAGTACACCACACTTTAACACCATGAGTTCTAGCTAATATAGCACCTACAGCATAGGTCTCATGCAACATAATTTAACTAACAACATCAGAACTTAGGTAGAAAAAATCTCTATCAACTTTCGTCAAGAGGTGGTGAAATAGGCACAATGAGGCTTGCGACCAAAGGTTTAAAATATTTGGGGGGGTGGGGGGGGGGGTGGAGACTGTTTTCTGTGAAGGCTTGTTATCATTATCATTGGTAACAAAAAATTTACATCATTATGTTGCTTAGATATCAGATACAAATTCCTGGTGAGAGGTTTTTATCAGTTGCCAGTCGTGAATATTTTATTAGAACTACATTATGTCGGTCTAACACAAACAGAACCAGAAAGTTACAGACTATGTATGGCCTTTCCTAGCCATGAATCAACATGTGGGTAGTTGGAAGTATATTTAGTATATTTCAATATTTAACAAATATTTCCATAAACTAATAGGTATTCTCATCACCAGAAGTTTGTCAATTATATTGTATTTCTTTTGTCAAACAACTGAATGCACAATTTGATGTACTGACTGTCACTTTCAATGCAGGGGTGTAATTTTGTAGGCTTTGGCCAGCCATACACCCTACACATCACATCACATACACCCCACTTGTTATAATCACACAAAACCAACCGAATGTTTTGTAAAATAACTTAATTTAGAAAAAAAAAGTGGAAAGCAAATTTAGGAAAATAGTATAGATTACAAGTTATAGAGATTGTCTATCAAGTTGTGTGTTTCACATGTTATCCTATTCTAGAAGCATGTACAATTGAGAAAGTCATTAAAACTCAACTTTTCAAAATGTATGCATACTGTAAATAGAAAAGTGAAAAATTGTTGAAACTGAGAAATATCAGCTGTTGTCACTGAAGTGAACGTCTTTCTATAATACACCATACCAGTATTTAGCACCCTCTAACATTGCAGTTTAGAGTATCTTCTACTGTTGCAGTGAAGAGCGCCCCCAAGGATTACAGAGAGGCCCCATAAGCAATGTGAGCAATGCAATAAAGAGTACTGTAGCATTGCAATATGTAAAGAAGTCCCTCTAGCATTGCAATAAAACATGCTCATTAACATTGTAAGAAAGATTGGTTTCTAGCACTGCAGTACAGCACACCCACCAACATTGTAATGCCCAGTGCAGTACAGCACACTCTCCAACATTGTAATGCCCTGTGCAGTACAGCACACTCTCCAACATTGTAATGCCCTGTGCAGTACAGCACACTCTCCAACATTGTAATGCCATGTGCGGTACAGCACACCCTCCAACATTGTAATGCCCTGTGCACAATTCCTGCCTTCTGTATGTGAAAACAGCCTGTATGTGTAGTATCCATACACCTAATAAAGGTAATTGGGTAGTTGCAGCTAGTGCAGCATTTGAAGATTAACACCATCAAGCTTTAAGGTATAGCACCCTCTAGTATCACAATCATGATATTAACACACTGTACAAATTCATGTTCCCTCCATGGAAGTCATGTGACTATATTTTGACTGTATATGTTGAAAAGATACCTTGATCATGAACTTGAACATAGTATTTTAATATTCTAAAATATCGTAATACACCATATAAACTACTTTCATATGAATATAATGTGTAACTCAGAGAATCTCACTTTTCATATACCTAGTCCACAATCAAAGACTAACATATATATATATATATCAGTTATATTCAAATATCACTTTAATGGGAAATATTCACAGTCCTTTGATTATGCACTGTTTATAACAAGTATATCCAGTCATGCTTGGCATTACCTAGCCTAGAGGCTTGTTGTTGGTTTTCAATTCCAGTGTAGAATCATTACCTGATGACAGTTAGACTATAAGATACGTCGTGCCGTTCCACCCTCACCGATGTGTGAGGGCGCCCTGTCACGGCATACCTTACAGACTAAATGACAGTGTCACAAACATATTTTGTCAAATCCAGATTTTCTGTACAGTAAGGTTGCATAAAATGTAAAGACCTAGTGGTTCCACCTTGAATGTTGTAGACTTACTGATTCATGTATGGTCACCTTGTTATCAACCCCTACAAGTATCGTACAAGTTGGCAATTTGTTGACACTATTTTCAGTATTTATTGTATATTTATTTTGCTGTTCACCATTTGTTATCAATATTACATGTTAGTACAAATACAAGACAAACTGTTATTATGTTTTACTTTAAAGTAAATTCATGTGTGTTCCTTTATCCATCTTTGCCAGTGAAAGAGTAATTTTCTACACCTTATGGCATTCAGTTGTCTTGCCAACAATGTTTTCTGGCTCCCTTAGATCACTCAACCCCCACCCCCATCCCCACCCCCAAGGCATGATAAAACATAAACGTAAGGTATATGTTATAATATTGTTACAACTCAGGCCAGTAAACATTTTGACTTGTTGGAAATCAGTATATAATATCCATAATTTTGGGTTTTTTAATTTCATTCCTGAAATGATATGCCAAGGAGTTTTATTCTGCATTTTTTGCTCCTGACAATAATGTCAATATTTTTAGAAAAAAATAATAGAAAACTCAAGGAGAGATAGTATAAATGTATTACATGTAAAATGTATTTTGTTATAAAGTGGGCCTGGTACAGACATGCTGTCATATAGAGATATGCACTAGCACTCATACGTACGTACATACGTACGTACGTACGTACGTATGTACATACATACATACATACATACATACATACATACATACATACATACACACATACATACATACATACACACAAGTACGTACGTGTACGTACATACGTACATACATACATACATACACACATACATACATACGTACGTACGTACGTACGTACATACGTACATACATACATACATACATACATACACACACATGTACGTACGTACGTACGTACGTAGGTACATACATACATACATACATACATACATACATACATACATACATACATACGCAAGCAAGCAAACATACATTTTGTTGAAACGAGTACACAGTAGATTTCAGGAGAGCCAGAAGTTTTTTGAATTTCAAAATGCTGCATTAATATTATACCAATTATGTCAGTGTATTTGCCTATTTCTCAAGGTGTAGCATGAAATCTAAGACAAACCAGTAGATAAGACACTTCTCAAACACTTCTTACTTAATTATTGTATTCATTATCTAGCCCCATGTGTGAATACTCATATAACACGTATATACAACCAAGAATTCTAGGATTCTGTTTTTTGTGACAACTTGATCAATTTATCTCTGGTATGAAATTGTCTCATCTGTAGCTAGGACAGGTATAATTTTTGGGGCATTATTTTTCACATACTGTATTTATATCGTTGTACCTGCTACGGCATCATTACAAAGTGATCAAACCCTATCAATATCTGAAATTTGTAAGTAACTCACATGATTAAATGGCCAGTACCTCACTGATGAATATTTACACATGGGCATCAAGGCTGTTTACTTATTACAATAAGAAATGAATAAAGAGTTACTCTAGGCTCAGACCACTAAAAGATCTGAGCTCTAGGTCATGAGATAATGCTATCCGTTTCTTCGAATCTCTTCTCATATCGAGCTCAATGAGGTCCTAAGATGAATTTCAAATTCAAAATGACAAAATGTTACAGCTACTAGGGTATTGAATGTTTCTGATTATAAATTTCACAGACAATAAAATGGCTAATATTGAATTCTTGAGTGTGTGCGATTCAGGTAGAAAAACTCACATGGTAAATTAGAGATGTATATATATTTATATATTTGTTCTATTGATAGAAACTATCTTCTATGTTGATAATGAGGAGATGAAACTAGTCGGATTGCTGTACAGTTATTACTTTCTATAAAACTGTAGTTGGTCACAAAATGTCATGATGGGTTTATTACTGTTCACTAGATTCTGTAATGTATATACAAGTGTATAATCTTTTGACAGCCAACAAATCCTTGCTACACAGTAAAGGATAAGTATTCTATGATAGTGATGTTAATTTTCTCTTTCTTTTTCATATTCAAGCGAAGATTACTAGACAGTAAACAAAGCAATGTCAAAAACATTCCTGTTCTCTTTTAAAGATAGACACGATCGTGTTGAGACGTCAGGTATGAATAAATCTGCCAACAAGTAGCTTTGAACAGCGCCACCATCTAGCTACATAATATTTTACTTTGTTTTCTTTAGTGTCTACTTTGTTCAATGTATGAGAAGCCTGGTCTTCCTTGAAATACTTTCTTCACAGCTGTAGTTTAATGACAGGTGCACGTTATCTTGATTAATGTAAGTTCCACATTTCATTTGAGTTGATTTCGTCACCATGAATAAAGTAATGCATTATAGTTAATTAGACCGACAGTTTGTGATTGAATGAATGAGTGAGTGAGTTAGTGAGTGTGTGTGTGTGTGTGTGTGTGTGTGTGTGTGTGTGTGTGTGTTGTCGGCTGGACACCTTTTGTACTTCACGCTCATCAATACGGCGATATACAGAATACATCCATAATTTTGCTATCATGCCACAGGCATATGGCTCAAAGGAGTGAAAGAGCAGGACTGGAAGTTTAAGGCGGACAAGAATATAAATACGAGTTATCTAGTGTCACCACCCGCGATATTTTTCGTCCCTGAACATTTCCCAACAAATAAATCCCAAAGAACTCCTCAAACGCGACCATTCTACTTTAAAACACCAAATGCAAACCAATTATTTCACTCTCCTGTTGCGCACAACCACATGTAATGTAACATGTAACAAAGTCATACTTGGATTCGTGTTACCTTTCTGCATACCTTCTTTCAATAAACGGCACTGCCATGACCAGAACCCGGAAAACACAGAAAAGGTACACCCCTGTCACAATAATGTTTGCACTATCGTTGTATCGAGTAACGAGCTTTACGTATACGTGCAGTCAAATGCGGACATTGGTCTGAATCGAATTGTAATTATATACATAAATATATTTAGTGATATGTCAAAAACATGCATGGGAAGGAGGGATTGTTTGAAAGAACTTGGATCGTTCTGGTTTTGGCCATCGTGGTGGCCAGTGGGAATTTATGATACCATGCGTCAGCTATTTTAATGATCCACTTAGTGAAAATGGCCATGGTCCTCTGACCACGGAACATGCATTCTGTCATAGACCCTCTGGGTGGAGGGGGTCTATGATTCTGTATATATTTCTGTCCTGGAAGTTTCATAGAGAGAACACTCGGATTTGCGTGTCTGTTGTCTACGAGTCGAGGCATCCCCTAACCGCATGGGGGCGAAATGATTTGACTCCGTATCTACTCTAAAATTCAGGTTAGGTCATATGCATGATATGGGAGACAGTCTAAGGCTAATATGCTGGTGCGTGTGTCTATTGTTACGATAATTATTGTCAAAAGATTTATTCTTTAATTAACACGTACTGATTTATATCCAGTTAATAGAATAGAAAGAACAAGCATTGATACAATACAATATTGGGAAAGCTGTTATGTGACTAAACTTAAAATTTATCTCTTGAAAAGGGTATCGGGAAGGCCTACTGACAAACTTAGACAGAGCTATTACATTTTCTCTGACAAAATAAATAACGAAAATGTTTACATTGATGTTGATAGATTACTAGCATTGGTTTCAAAGTTAGTGTCTACATTTGCTAGTACAACAGGCATTGTTGAAGTTACACTAAACCTTGGATGTAATATCAGCAGTAAACACCAGGGTGCACACATTTAGTAGTTAGCTATACTTGTCTGTAAATACTAGTAAAAGTTTTAGCCCTCAAATACTTTCACTGGAGTAGGCATTGTTACAGTATCACGGTGTTGATATTCGAATGTTAATAGATGAATGTTACTAGTAGAACATGACACACTCTTTGAAGTTTGATAAATAAGAATTCTCGCTTAGGGGAGATCCGTCTGATTTGGGTCTGGAGGATTTTCAAACGTGTATGGGTTTGGAAGATTAAAACTGATAAAAAGGTGAGATCGTGAAAAGGCACCATTTTGTTTTGTGTATCATTTAACTGTGTTGTTTTTCAAACAATGTTGTATTCACTGCACTGAAATGGTATCTTTTTTATTGTATATGTGTATTTGATACCGTTATTTTACCGTTATGTGTCAATTACTGTATCTACCAAGGCCAAGGATGCATATGGTATATCATGTATGGTACATTTACACGTATTCCATTTTGGATAGCTACTTTTGTCATTGTTTTCTTGAGTAGCAACGGCATTTCGTATTTACATTTTAGCTAAGCAGTTTGAGATACTATAGTCACCAGCTTCGCCTAATTTACATGTCTAAGTCTACACACAAATCTAGAATATGGGCCCTGTCATCTAGAGACACAGAGAACTGAAAGAGTAAAGGTCAGGGTTTTGCTCATCTCGAATCCATGGTTGGTCATGTACTGGGTTACGATTTCGCGGAATTTATCATCCAAATTCGTGAAGATGACGGTGTCGGCAGAATAGGCACCATCCAGACGACGCTCAGTAACACTGACTTTCTTCAACATCGACATTAACCTATTCCCATCTTCGCTGAACAGAAACCAGCCCCCGTTATGAGACATATTGAACAATAAATGAAGCGTTCTGATAAAAATATGCACAAGTCATGTAGTTATCAAAATTTGAAAGTTAAGATACAGAATAAACTAATATGGTGAATAAGAATATATAGCAGAAGACAACAACTAAAATAGATGTATCAATTGAACGAACTGTCGATAATTTTTTTGACTTCAGTTCCAATATTGCGATGACTACACTTTGTGTTCGGACAGTGTGTGTTAGGGTATTGCTATATATTTTTGTCCGATTTGCACAATGAAACTTAAGATTATTGATGGGAAAACGTGTCGAAATTTTACAGCCAATAAATAATGCATTACTCGTCAAAGTCAACATTTTTGAAAAATTTGAGAGTCACTCTTCATCATTGCAAGTTTGTGGTTGAGTTACAGCAATGTTTTTGTATTAAAAACGAAAATCTGCTAAATATGACGATAACATTAATTGATGACAAGCCCAGGTTATTATCTATTTTCTTCTCAATAAATGAATATTGTTCAGAATGGTCAGTAATATTCTATTAGTTTTCTCTGTCACAAATAAATTTACATGAGCAGAGTACCAGATAACTCATCCCTGAGTAATTAGCTACATGCATATGTGCAAGCTAGTGGTAGGTGCCTATTGTTTTCCCAGAGCTTCACAATAATACCCCGAGGTTTTTTTTTTAAATCCCTGTCTCGATGCGAAACGAGGGCTGACATTGTCTCCCCAGATGCGATGTGTAATCACTTGTTTTTGTCCCCGGGGGGGGGGGGGGGGCAACGCCCATAGATGGTAATACGGGGAGGGTCCGCGCGAAAGGGGTCGGGTTTTTATGCTGGTTGGTATCAGAAAGGGTGTAATATTCATGAGGTGGTGGTGGTATGAGAAAGGATCGGGTGAATCAAAACTGGCGTAATTTAACAGAGACTATGCAGTTAACACTGGTGTATCAACCTTCAAAACTACCATACAGGAGTCTCGCCACTCATGCCACACTAGCTTCCTTTGGGAGTCCTGGCTTTTGCAACTTGGTATCTGGCAGAAAGGAAGGGTATACTTTTTACATAAAATTGGTATCACAACACATTGGGTTTCATTGTTTGTGAGGAGCCTCCCCGTAATGTTACCCATGGAGTTAACTCCCCGTTGTTGTTGTTGTTGTTGTTGTTGTTGTTGTTGTTGTTAACGTTGTTGTTGTAGGTCTCTATGTACTAGGACTGACCATAGACCCAGGTCCCTCCACGGAGGGTCTATGGACTGACCATGAGGTGTACATGTAAAAGCGTGGTGGCAGTGTGACCAAGTAATGCCAATGTTGGTATAAGGTTTGTGTGTGAAGCCATGAGTGGGCACTGTTGAAGATACAGTCCTATCAGCATCCTAAACCTAGGCTTCTAATAGGATGCTGGATGATGCGTGGCACGGATGTCTTTTAGTCTTACCAGACGATGTACAACTTGTATCATGAGTGTAGTCAGAACCTCGAAACATTACGTAACGACGCTCCAAGCTGCGCTTACAATGGTACTCCATTTACCTGTAATATCTCAGGGTCTCGCCGCTGATTCCACTGAAGTGAAATGTGAAGATATAGGGAGTTTAGTCTGGATGCCGCCGTGGTCTCCAAGTGGAGGTGTTCCATAACGATGCCGTATAGGAACTAGACTATACTGTAGGACAATATAGTTTAACTTTGTATCGGTAAATTGGAAACTAAACGGTAAATTGGACGTTTCGATCCGTCTACTACTCGAGTCTTGGAACCGTAAATAATATATTCTCCAATAATTATCTTTTATCTTTTTTGTTGTGACTGAATGTTTTCTTGTCACTTTTAATTTTCTCTCGAGGTTTGCACAAAAAGGTGGAGATCGGCTCGTAGCGGAAAATTTATATCATTCGCACACACTTGTCTGTAGCTATTGGAGTTTGCACACATAAACGTACACACGGACAGAAACCTAGATATAAATCATACATAGTGATAGTCATAGTCGCACCTTAGGTGCGGGTTAAACACTAAAACTTAAAAAGTCACCAAAACAGACGAAAAAACCCTCAAAACCGCAACAAGACGCTACAATTTATATAAATAATTTAAATTACAATTATTGCAGCTAGGTTCGAAATGAACCGAGAATCGCGAGTTCATATTTTACTTTTAAAAAACATACAAATGGGGTGACATTACATAGCATGCCAAGTCATAATTGCAAAATATACGCGACACAAACTACATTCCTTTCTCGAGCGATTTACACCGTGCCATTCAATAATGCACATACATGTACATGCAGACTATTACAGCTGATCATGAGCACATCACGTGGCCCCCCTACGGTGGCCCACCTCATTACACCATTTCATGGTCGCTGGCGGCGCTCCAGTTGTGCATGCCAGTGCCAGGGCCAGGGTGGCTTGTCGAGTGACTTTGTTTAAAAAAGGCATTGACGTAATCATAGACAATGAGTAACCGATGGTCATCGATCGTGGTTGATATTGATGTGGCGTACGTGTTGCGTTGATTTCCAATGTACCTGTACGTTACCAGGCGTAACTGCAGACGGGGGGGGGGGGGGGTAACCGAGTGCCTGGGATCAAGGTATTTTCACACTCTGGAAGAATCAGTCTCACTCTTTGATGCGGCATACATTTATTTCGTATCACTGCGGCTACGGATAGAAAGAGTTTGAAAACTGTCGCAGGGCCTAGGGACCGGAGGAGGGGTGGGTGGGGTGGCCGGTGGGTACATTGTAACCACAGGTACTCGAATCAATGTGTAGAAAAAAAATGTATTGTATTATAAATAATACTTAGTCTTATTTACATACATATTTTTTTGTTAAATCATACACATTGATTCGAGTGCCTGTGATTGTAACAGTTTGATATTTGTGTCAAGACTGACCCTTTAAAATGTAGACTATACGCGCCATGTAATTAATCCTTCGGGCACTCCCCCTCCCCTCAACGGTACATTGGTAGTTACAATGTGATCTCACGATCTAAATTCCTAATGAATGTACATGTAACAGTACTACTGTAACTATACTATTGGTATGGAAAGGTATTTCCCAGAACATTTTGGCGTGGGAAAAACTGTCACAGAAGGTTGTGGTTGGTAAAGTTGGTGCAATGATAATTTTTTCTCTCGAGAAATGTCTTAGCTCGTCATCATAATCATATGAACTGAAGTCTTGAACTGCAAGATGAAGTCTCGTCTCTCGGATAGTGTAATTATATATGGTTTATTGCAAGTGTTTAGGCCTTAGCCCATGACATAAAAATAGAAGTACAGGTATTCAGAGATGAGAGCATAACAGCAAAAAACTAATACAATAATGGAAAAGAGAAAGTCGTTTAAAGTTTGAAACTTCGGAAACCGGGAAAGACCTCAATGATTTGCCATATATACATGGATCTTGTTACGAACATGATAGTCTGGATGACAACGTCGTCTCTAAACCACCAATCAATGTGGTCTCTGAGTGGAGGTGTAAATCGTATAAAACAAATTCAGGACCAAACTTTAATTTAGCCGAACATTTGTAACAAACCAACTTAGGCTTGAAACTACCCATGTGTACAACTGTGTTTAGCAAATGCTCCGTGGATCCAGCGATGTTAATTAGCGAACACTCGATGGAAAGCGAGAGAGCACTCCGAATTTGATAACAGCGGAGGGTTCTCCCACCTTCAATAGCGTGAACGCAATTCATGTTTGAAATTGGCCTTCATCTCCAAGGATTCTTTTGACTACAAATGGGTCGCTCTCATCAGATGATGTACCAGTGATGCTACTACAAGTTATTGAAATTCACACGACAGCTATGAGAAAACAGGGGGACATTCCAGAAAACCCCTTGCATGTATCACGAGTAAACATAATAGATTCATGGATGGACGAGCTCTCAAATAATTCAGCGGCAACGCCCTAATAAAGTAGGAAACACAAATAATGCTATTAGTATTACCAGAAAGGTCAAAAATCAAAGCGCCTACCTATTATAGCAAACTGGTGATCCTGTGCCAGTGAAACGATTCTTTAAATTTGAAATGTACGTTGCGTTGGATATCCTACAACCTTGATCTTCGTTTATGAACGTGGGGATATTTGGCTGCAATTGGCATAGTGAAGTGTCACAGTTGTGTCGACCCCTGACGATCGCGATATGCATACTCGATATTTTGGTGGACTTCACTGACAGTTTCGTTAGTCTGGCTAGCGCTTTTTATAATATACACACTATCAGAACGTTACACAACAAACACAGGTTTCGTTCTTGTGCCCTCCATGGAGGTCCAAGAGTGAGTGACAAATATGTGCATGGGGAACATTTACACGTATGAGACATACGAATGTACGCTGGTAAGACACATGATTTCCACGTGATAGACACCAGACTAGCGAACATATGAATATTAATTAACTATTCGTGGTTGCGTAAAAAGGGCACTGACCCTGGTCGAAGGCGGAAACGACTGATGCAATGATTCGATGATTGTCCTGGTACGAGACAATGCATAGTAAATAGGTATTAGACCCTCTCACCAGTCACGGGAGCATCGCTATTAGCTGTTTTGTATGTACCAATATCTACCGAATAATTGTACTAGAATATCCTTGTGTTGTGGACGTGGGCCCACATCCACTACTATCATTTGTTGACATGTTAGTGACTCAGTCTACAACAAGTCATTGATAATGACATAGTTCCCCCCCCCTATGATTGAGTTTTAGGGAACTGGCAGTTTATGTTGTCATTTTCAAACCTGGTTAATGTTGTTTGGCCTCATATCGTTGTTTTTTATATCACTACTCTGTTCAAGCATGTCTGAGTTATGGCTTTGGACAGGGAAAATTTGCAAACAAAATGGCTGCTAGGCGGCCATATTGGATTGTATCATAAAACAAATTGACATGCATATGTATGCCATAGTATATTGCCCCTGTACCAAGTTTGAAAAAAAATCGGTCAAGGCATCTCCAAGAAACGGCTGCGGACGGACGGACGGACACACGGACGCAGGCATGGACAAACGGACAAATGGAACCCAATCCATAAGTCCCCGTCTGGACTTCGTCCAGTGGGGACTAATTACACAGTAGGTATTGGTACATGCAAAACAACCCTTTTATTAGCAATGTGATGCTCCTAGGACTTTGACAGAGTCTAGGTATTTACGAATACCGCAGACAAGGAAGAACTACATACTGACATACAGTCTTTGGTGAATGATTATTATGTAAGACCCATTGAAGATGTACCAGTTGTACCACAGACCCTACACGACGTCTGTGGCACAGTCATTTGTGAGCTAAAAATAATATTTTATTCCAGGGTGATAATATTCTATATATTCTAGGATGATCATAATACAATAATGGCGTTATTAGGTATTTACGAATGTTAAAAAATACGGTAATTTTTTGAGTATTCGTAAATACCTAATAACGTCATTATTTTGTATTATGACCACCGTTGAATATATAGAATATTGTCACCCTGGAATAACATATTATTATTTTAGTAATTGTGGTCTGTGGATGCAATCTGAGTTTAGACAGTAATAGGTCATGTCAAGTTGTTCAGTAGTCTTGCTGCTAGACGTTCGGGCATTCTTTCGATACTATAAGCGAACGAAGTTCGCAGTGAGGGTTTGCCCGAACAGTCTAGCTCATGTCATTTTCAGACCGGACATTCCATTGAGATTAGTGGGTTGGGCCATGTATGCATATATATACTTTAATATATTCAATCTCTGCATGCAGGTGTTGACAAACACATTTATGTCTTACTATGTCTTATCAGTTTATGGTAATTGTGTTTGATGAGTGTGTAGACGTTGTCATTCACACATTGGTGGTTATTTTTACAAGCCCCTCCTTAAGATGAATATGCATGAAAAATTAGCTATTGTCCTCTGTTTGTGCTTGTCACCGCTTACGGTTCTCTGATGATTGGCAGTTATTTATATCCTGATGACATTTGCTAGACCTCGGATGTTCCATCCTCGATAGCGATGTTTGGGCGTGTGTCGAATTCTATCGGAAGAACATCCGAGGTCTAGCAGATAGACTAGTTGTTCAGCAGACTTCTAACTATTATATGTAAAGTGCTGGCTGATCATGACATGAATGTCGTATTTTACAGACTACCCTGAGCTGTACACAGGTAATGTGTAAATGTAAAACAAAATTTAAAAAAACCCCATTGAATTAAACAAATTAAAGTCGAATAAATACTCCTATAAACTGTATGTGATAATGATGATGAACTCTAAGTCTGCCATATGAAATAGAATTAGAAGTCCTTGACGAAGCATGCCCTGTGATACGAATCAGACATCCAAACCATTTTGAAGTACGTTTTCAGTTTCAATGAAAGCATTTTACCGTCTAGCCCAGAGACTGGTCGGTGGCTCCCCATTTATATATCGGTCTATACATTGCATGCATTGTTAGTCTAGGTCCTGACAGGTACCGTATTACGTAATACGGTCCCTGTCAGGACTAATAGTAATACATTTTCGATAAATTTCCCGTTACTATATTATCCGACTCGGTAATTTTTTACTACGCTAGCTATTTGCTAGAAAAGGAGTATCAGTAACTGTTTTAATGTGTTTAAATAATCAGTTGTAAGAAACTCAATAATTAAAACTGAAAAGTTGTGATTCAAAACTTTTGCTATTGTGAGTATCACGTACAGGATATGCCAATTTATTTGTATTCCAAATAATTTGTAACCATGGCCACACCCACAATACTTGCACGAACAAGTGTCGTGTTAGATGCCTTCGGAGCACTTAGACCACAACTTTTCGCAGAAAATACATTTAAAAAGGATAATAAATACGACAATCTAAAATTTCTCTGGAAAGTTTAATTCAATTCATTCCAAAACCAACTTGAGAAATAAATTGATATTTCGATTGTGTCCACAGAGGGCGCTATTTGTCGGATGCAACGTTTACTACCACATGTACCATGCATTCACTGACATCACATGACAAGTCCAATATTTACCTTCCATTTAGATAAAGAGCAAGAACTTTGGTCGTTGCGCTCCCATGTACATGAAATTACAAGTGTAAGAAGAGAGGAAAGCAGACAGCGCCTCTCAAAAAAAAAGCCAGAAATTAATTATCACATGAGAAAGAATTTAAAGATGAAGATATTGGTAAATAAATGCCACTCGTATTCATTTGAATTCCCAATGCATTAATTAAAAGTGAGCATTTGGTGAATTTTATTCCGGATTTTTAATTGACAAAACAATAATTCCACCATGTTTTTTCTATTCGAAAAAAAAACACTAATGAAACAACATAAGCGTAAACATGTGTAAAATGTTTGTCATTAACATGAAACAAATTGACAAAACTTGAATGTATGATATTTGTCAATGTACGTACATAAAAAAAAAACTTT